>NC_043975.1:45423452-45570952 GCF_902148855.1 Sphaeramia orbicularis
TTTGTAGATCTGATCCATAATGCACATGTAGAAATGATAAACTAAGGCATAATATTGTTAAAACTGCACTTATTTTTCTTAATAAATTTCAGTTTTCAATTCAATTTCAATTCAGTTTTATTTGTATAGCCCAATATCACAACAAGGTTATCTCAAAGGGCTTTACAGAGTCAGTTGGATGTAAACAACAGTCAAATAAACAGCAAGAAAATGAGTAGTGTTCAGGGCATCCCCTGTCCTTAGACCCTCCTTCTCGGCAAGGAAAAACTCAAAACCCAGTGGGAAAAGGGAGAAACCTCGGGGAGAACCACAGTGAAGGAGAGATCCACTCCCGTGGACGGACAGGCTAGAGATGCACCAGGACTGATGGACGTCCATTTGCAGATGTAGTTCTAGTCTGCAAGGATGCAGTAGGGTGGACACATGAGGGGTCCATCCCGCTGGATGAGACAGGCAGGGGCAAGGAGGCCCATCCACAGTGGTGAGGCCGAGGACGTCCATCCAGACAGGTGGGGGAGGGGGTCAGGACACAGGTCAGGGCAGGACACAGATGGGTCACCGCAGATCCTGTCGTCATTGGTTTTATCAGGTTATTCACATCTTTGTTGCTTGGATAGTTTATAAAGGTAAGTATTTTCATAATTTAATGGGGTTGTTTGCACTACAACAAAGACAAAAATTTGGAGTTGTCATTATTTATAGGTTATTATGTTATTATTTTACTGGTTCGGCCCATTGGAGATAAAATCAGGCTGAATGTGGCCCCTGACAGAAAATGAGTTTGACACCCCTGATGTACAGGCATGGACTTATTCACGCAACAGGGCCTGGAATCAAACCAGAGACCTTTTACTGTGAGGCACAAATGGTACCCACCAGGAGCGGGGCTTCGGGGGGGGGGGGGGGGGGGGGGGCTGGGGGGGGGGGGGGGGCTGGGGTGGTGGTGGTCCCCCGGACTAAGGATCAGGCCCCAACCCCATCTCCCAAAGGAATTAATTTTCTCATGGTAAAATCTTCACGCGGTAATTTAATTTAATGAGCGCATTGATTAAACTATATGTGTTTGTGGTTACATAAGTTGCTCCAGCCTTGTCGAGTCATAGTTGGTAAAATTTTAAAAGATTGACTTTGGTTTTGTAGGTTTGTTCAAAACATTGCATACAAGTGTGTGTTGCATTGCTGACTTCATATTCACTCTCACACTTAACTTTACAATGTGTAAATTTACAAACGGATTGCGGATAGAGCTGTGTATCGGCAAGAATCTGGCGATACGATACAAATCACAATACTAGGATCATGATATGATATATCACAATATATCATGATACTATCAAAAAGGTGATTTTTTGTTTGTTTCTTTTTTTTTAGATGATTATTTCCTTGAAGAATTGAATTACACCAGAAATATGCACCAATACTAAACACATTTATATATGATCAGAACAGGATCTAATGTTATATCACAAAATGCTCCTGTGTTCAAACTGAAATTCTGTTTTACAGACATTACAGTTTAAGATCCTGTTCAAATGTTCATATTCTATTACAGTGTTTTTCAACGTTGGGGTTGGGACCCCACATGGAATTTCTAGTAACTGATTGAGAAAACCAGAGAAAACGCCTACGTAAAGCTATGCTCTTAGGTCAAATATTTGAGTATATTTATTTATTTATTTATTACAATTTTGATTTTATATACCTAATATTTGGAACCAATGTTCACTTTTAAAGTCTTTGAAAAGGTTCATTAAGCATCTTTGTGTCATTTATGCAATAAATTATATACATTTTTAAATTGGATTTTATATTTTTTGTTTTTTGAATTTTGAGTTTTTTGGTCTTTTGTGTCGATATAGTAGGTTAAAGTGAAAAAAAAAATAACAGGCAGATGAGATAGATGAAGTTGTGCTGAAAAAGAAGATACTAAACATGGGTATAGTAAACATTTCTTTATATAGTATATAAGGGCAAAATCAAAAGAACTCAAAAATAGCCAAAATAGGCTCAGACCACTAAAGGTTAAGATGCTGCAGCTCTTTCATAATTCACATTTTGAGCTCTTGTTTGTTCAGTGTTCATTATTAATAAAGTATTAATTGTCAGCCTTGTAAATACAAGCTGGACTGACTGTACATATCCTGACCAAGGAAAATAAAATTAATATCAGCAAAAAAAAAAAAAAAAATCTCTGTTTTGAAAGTTTGGGGTCGCCAGAAATGTGTGATGCTAAAATGGGGTCATGAGCCAAAAAAGGTTGGGAACCACTGTTCTATTAGTTCAGAACTAACATCAGAACGTTATTTTTGTCCCAACAAAGGAACTACCATCTTCCTCTCAGACAGTAAAAAAAGTGCTTTTAGGACACTTCAAATAACCATTATTTAATAAAACAGTGTTAAATAATAATAAATAACACATAAAAAAATAAAGAAAAACAAAAACCAAAAATGAACCTCCGCCATATCTGCATTTGAATAAATACCTAAAAATACCGATACAGTACTTTTTAAAATCGATGCAGTATTGTGAAATGAAACATCGCGATATATTGCAGAACTGATATTTCTAACACCCCTACAGTTGACAGGCGGCACCTGCAGAGTGAAACTGTGAAGTACACATGGACTGGGGGTGGGGGGTGAATAGTTTGTAAGACCGGTGGACAGTCCTGGTGCTTGACCCCCCTCCTCACCCGCGCTGCAAAGGGAAGTATCGGACACTGAATAAAAAAGCAGCAGGCACATTCTCAAAATTCAAGCTCATTAAAAATCAACTAGCAATTTTGTCCATTGAGAATGACTGAGCCAAGACGTTGGACATACGGCACACTGTGGATGAGTTCATGGAGCACAGGATAGCTGTGCGTCCTTTAAATGGTGGTGAGTAGGTCTACTACTTTTTATTGAATTTGTGATTGTATGTGAACTTGTGGGCCACCGTGCCAACTTTACAAAACGTTCTAGCTATTGATCCAGTAGCCTACTGTGCTCTCAGTAGCTGAAGTGTTTTGTTAAAGTGGGTGTCAGAATGATGTCATGTTCATGTCCATTTGATTGATGTCAAAATAATGTGGTTGCTGTCTGTGGTGCTGAACCTTTACTATCAAATTCTTTGAGCTGTGTGTCAAAAATGTAGTAGGTCCTGTAAGACCTGCTGTTGTGGGTAGGGCTGTAAGAAAATATCGGTTCTGCAATATATCACAATATCTTATTTCACAATACTGTATCGATATTTAAAAGTACTGTATCGATATTTTTAGGTATTTATTCAAATGCAGATATTGTGGAGGTTCATTTTTGTTTTTCTTTTTTGTTATATTTTATTCATTTTTATTTAACACTCTTTTATTAAATAATGTTAGTTCCTTTGTTGGGATTGCTCAAAAATAATGTTCTGATGTTAGTTCTGAACTAACAGAATATGAACATTTGAACAGGATCTTAAACTGTAATGTCTGTAAAACAGAATTTCAGTTTGAACACAGGAACATTTTGTGATACAGCATTAGATCCTGTTGTGATCAAATGAAAGTGTGTTTAGTATTTGTGCAGATTTATGGAGTAATTCAATTATTCAAGGAAATAATAATTTATAAAAAAGAAACAAACAAAAAATTGCCTTTTTAACAGTATCATGATATATCGTGATATACTGTATCGTGACCATAGTATTGTGATTTGTATTGTATCACTAGATTCTTGCCAATACACAGCCCTAGTTGTGAGTACGTGTATGTTGGTAAGCGATGCAATTACAAGCTTTATCAGGTTTAAAGGGCCCAGTCATGTGCATAGCCTTGGCCCGGTGCTGACATTGCTACCCACATACAGACCTATAGGCAGGGCTCAGTGTATTTCTGTTTTTGTGTGAATGGTCTTTTGTTTGTTTTAGTATTTATCTCAGTTTTTAGGCCATGACATCTGACATAATGAGATGGACAGAGATGGATAGAACCAGAGTATGATGACACCTACTGCTAATTACAAACACACACAGTACATTACTGAGGTCAGTGTTATTAGGTCTGAGCCCTGAAGCACTGACACTGGGTTAACGATCATCACAATGAGTAATAATCACTGATTAATGTAGGAACAGACAAAGGCATTTAGGGAACAACACCTCCTAAAACACTTTTGTCGGCTGATATAAATATTTGTTTTCCACGTGTGATACAATTTACATCATGTTAATATCACCCTTGTGTTAATCAACATAATTCATCCTAATTAAGAGGGAAGGAGGCGAGGGAACAAGGTCATACTCGACTGCACCGGTGCATCTGTGTGAAAGAACCTCTGGTATCATCCATGATGAGTGAGTCAGAGTCAGTCAGTCATCTTCTGAACCGCTTTATCCTCACTAGGGTTAAGGGGGCGGAGCCTATCCCAGCTACCTATGGACAAAGGCGGGCTTCACTCTGGACGAGTCGGCAGTTCATCTCAGGGCTGATGTACAGAGAGAAACAACCAATCACTGTCACATTCACACGTATGGACAATTATAGATTAACTGATTAACCTATCAGTGCATGTCTAAGGATGTGGGAGGAGCCTGGTGTTGGAATTGAACCCACGACCTTCTTGCTGTGACTGCCTCTCCTGTTTACCCTCTAAACTAGTGACTGCATCAGCCCCTCACCCATCACCACCTGAACTACTCAGGTGACACTGCATACTGTAAAAAAAAATCCTGTTGTTTTTACGGAAAAAAACTGGCAGCTGTGGTTACCAGAACAATACTGTAAAAAACACATCCAACTCTAAACATATTTAAGGAGTAACATGCGTATTTAACATTTTAAACATGTAGATTTAACATTGGATTTCAATGGTAAATGGACTGCACTTATTTAGCACATTTTCTACACCTTCATGGCGTCCAAAGTACTTTCCCAAACCACAAGGTCGTACTGGGAAAAATTTAGGGTTCAGTGTCTTCCATGGACACTTGGACATATGGACAGTTGGAGCCAGGATTTGAACCACCAACCCTTTGGCTATTGAACAAGCAGCTCTACCAACTCTACCAGCCCATTAATTTACAAGTTTAAAAAGTTAAATTGTTAAATGTTTACTTTTTTTAATGACTTTTTTATTTAAAAAAAAAAAAAAAAAAAAAAAGCAAATACGCCGTTATTTCAACATTATGGTCTTGCAGTTTAAACAGCGCCACATTGTTTTTCAATTTACAGCTTTATTTTCTAAAAACAATAGAAATACATCATTTCTACATACAAATCTGGTTTTGTTCACATACTCTTTCTGTAAGAACTATAGCTCTTTTTGATTTAATCGTTAACATAGAAATCTTTTCAAACAAAAAACTTTGCATTGTATTGTCACTTACAGTTTTTTTATGTTGCTATTTTACAACTTTTTGGTGTTAATTCTACAGTCATTTTTTACAGTGCAGTATTCACACTGCTCAACAACAACACCACTGTAATAAACTATCACAGATCCATCTCCCATCTCGCACAGTGATGCACGGACATTCACCTGCAGATAAAGGTCTCCAAAACAAAGGAACTGGTTTTGAACTCGTCCAGTAGAACAGCCCCTAACACCACCCATAACACTGTCAACGTAGCTGATGGAGCAGTTCAGATGATGGAGAGTCACAGATACCTAGGACTATAAACTGAACTTTGACCAACACACCACTGACGTTCATAAACGCTGCCAACAAAGACTCTCCACCATCTGTACACTTAGGGCCGGATCTACTAAGATCCCAGTTTTCGTGTACTAATTTGCTTGGACAATCTAGAATTTTGTGTGTGGGGTTGAACCGCGGTTTGCGGGTGATTTACTAAGATTGCTTGCGCAAATTACAACAGGTGCAAAGTCTAGCAGACCGCCCTATTTATATGAGGGTTTTGCGTGTGTTACTGGAGACAATACGCTGTAGAAACTGCTGTGGGATAAACCAGCGCTAATGGAAACAGTGACTGAATGATCCAGACGCATGGAAATGTAACGTTGAGTTGAGTGGAGTAACAGAAAGTATTGCATGACTCATTCATTCATTTATTTTTAATTTTAAAGGTGTGTGTGTGTGAGTGTGTGTGTGTGTGTGTGTGTGGGTGGGGGTGGGGGGTAGTTCGATTGAATGACTGTCAGGCGCACATAATTTAGTCCTACTGTATCCTAAAGTCGATGCATATTTTTAATCACAATCATCAGGAGTGGAAAAGAGTCCTGTAAAGTATGTGTGTGTGTGTGCGTGTGTGTGTGTGTGTGTGGGGGGGCACATACATCTCAATTATTTTTTCTTCTGTCGTTCCAACAATGTTCAGACAAGGATGAAAAATGTGTTCTCTGCATCTCGTTTCATCATTTCTTTGTCTCCTAACCACTTCCATGTGTGTGTAATTACACATCCAACCCGTTTCCACCTCCTTTTGAGACCTGTTAAATACAGACGCAGTTTCTATCAGCAAAATTGCTTTCGGGTTTGATAAATCACTTTGCGTGTGTTAAATTAATATATTTACATTTTCTCCTCCCAGCACACGCACAACTGTGTGCAAACACCACATACTGTATATTCATTGTGTCAAATGTAATAACTGGATGCAGACGCACTATTTTGCACCTTTGAAAGATGCAACCCTTAGTGCGCACTGTTAGGAAATCAGTTTGTACATTTTTTTGCATGTGCAATGAGTTTGCACATATTTTAATACATGCAAACCTTAGTAGATCCGGCCCTTAGAGCGCTCTCAGTTGCCCCTCCCCTTCTGCTTCCACTCTATAAAAGTGCTGTCCAGCCCATCCTCCTGGACTGCTCCCCCTGTTTCTTCACCACGCTGTCAGCCCCCAACAAGAACAGACTCACCCAGATCACACACAAAGCTGCTAACATCATTGGACCCCCCCCGTCCCCCCAAAACCTCTCAGACCTCAACAGCACAGCCACTGCACGCAGAGCACCCACCATTACACCTGACCCCAGTCACCCCTTTAATCCATATTTCATTCTGCTTCCTTCTGGTCACCGCAACAGGTCAAGAAATTGGAAAAAAGTTTTATTCCAAATGCAATAACACAACTGAACACTATCTATCTATCTATCTATCTATCTATCTATCTATCTATCTATCTATCTATCTATCTATCTATCTATCTATCTATCTATCTATCTATCTATCTATCTATCTATCCATCCATCCATCCATCCATCCATCCATCCATCCATCCATCCATCCATCCATCCATCCATCCATCCATCCATCACAGCAATAGAACACTATCAACATCCGTTTAATGTGTGAGTCCTTTAGTCAACATCTGGTTTATTCCAGCTCTATATGTAAAGTGTCACAACATAACTTTTGTTATGATTTGGCGCTACATAAATAAAATTTGATTGATTGCTTTGGTGTTGCTGTAGACTGTAGAATGTATGAACGTAAAATGAATCAAAGGTCCAGATGAAATTCCACTGAAAATGAATAGGTGTTTATTTATTTAAAAAAAAAAAAAAAAAAAATTAAAAAAATAAATAAATAAAGTTGCGGCAGTGCTGTGATGGCGAGGTGGGGCAGAGGGGGCAATGGCATCATATGTAGATAAATTGTACTTTTAATCTCATTTGGTTATTTTCATTTATTTATTTACTTATTTATTTTTATTTCCCCCCGTTTTCCTCCCTTTTTTTCCTCTCTCTTCTCTATCCTTTTCATTTCTCTTCCTCTCATTTAGTTTCAGTTACCTAGTGATTGACTTTGGTCATATCCCTGATTGTTTTCTTTCTTTTTTTTTTTTTTCAGAAGTCCACATCACAATAGTCACACCACATACACATCTTACACACTCCACCACACACAGAACATTTACACAACCAGGACAGGACATTGATTTTTATTACTGACTGACATTTTGTTTCTTTTGTATATTACATGCCATATATCTTAACTCCCCCCTCCCCCCTTCCCCCACATTATGATGATGTAATGTAAATGTAAACATTGTATAATACTGTACATAATTCTCTTTGTCACTTAGTGTCACTTCAATAAAGGTTTGACCCACCTATAGAAGCAAAAACTACAATTTCATTAAATCTATAAAAGGTAAATTAAACATTGAAATGGTATGATGTCAATAACATGCTTTTTGAGTTATACCTAGAATAAGAAATAACTTTCCAATACAAAGATGGGGATCTTTTTTGACCCACCTATGCATCTAAGGGTTAATTTAGATGAATTTGTTGAACTCCTGTGACATGGCTGGTGTAAATATAGAAGAACATTCTTGTTCCAGAGGCTCAGAGGTCACATGGGCACACCAGTCAGTCAGCTCCATAAACCAGGGGTTAAACAGGAAGTGTCATTCCTGACTCCCATCAGCACCATTAAGAAAAGGTAGCAAATAGCCTGGTGACAGTCGTAACCTTAAAGTGATGATACCGTGGGGCCTTGACCTCTGACCCCTGAGCCCTTTCTCCACTCTATGCTGTCATATTGTGGCTGCACTAACAGGCAGCTGGTGTGAATAACCTTTAAGTGTATAGCAGCAGAGCGGCTCAGAGACCTTTAGCTAACATCAAACACCAGCATGTCGAACACTGACCTCTGACCCTCACCGCAGACACAGATCTCCTCTCATTTACTGTAATACTTACAAAACTATTTAAATTCATCTAATATTTTTGTTCAGTCAATGCAGGCCTTTCTCTAACTCAGATAATAAATCAGAGCTCAGGTTTTTGGCTCAGGTCTCCTTTAACAGTTGGTGCAGATGGAAACTTAGTGGCATTTTACAGAAAAACCTGAAATATAACGACCTGAATTAAACTGAAATGAAACAAACCTCGATGAATGAGATGAGAGAGAAGGGCCAGTCACCCCCCCCCCCCCCCCCGTTAGAATCACATTTAGGATTTCAGGTGTATTTGTATTTGAGTTAAATCAGTATATTTTAAAACAGTAGTGTATGTCCATGTATCCTAGTGGTGATATGTGGTTATATGAATATGAATATGAATATGTCAAATAGAGTCTGGTTTTAACCAACTCTATATATAAAGTGTCATGAGATAACTTTTGTTGTGATCTGGTGCTATATAAATAAAATTTGATTGATTGATTGATTGATTGATTTGACTGGTTTTCCCCTGTAAGTCGCTTTGGAAAAAAGTGTCTGCCAAATGCATAACTGTAAATGTAAATGTAAATATTCAAACAATTACCCTGATAAAATGTGTACCAAACCAGCACTGAAATGGTGTGTATTTAAACTGAGAATATAAACTAATTACCATAATTTCTGGTCTATAAGCCGCAACTTTTTTCTACATGCTGTGAACTCGTGGCTCAAAAACGATGTGGCTAATTTATGTTTTCTGGGCTAGCGATTGATCCGGCTGTTGAAGAAGGAAATAGGGCTGCTGCACGTAAGCTCAGTATCAATGAATCGAGTGAGACGTTGGAGACGGGGGGGGGGGGGGCTTATGATCAGGTGCGGCCAGTAGTCCGGAAAGTACAGTAAACCCTACAGACAAAATGATCCTGTTTATCACCACATAAGAAATAATAAAGACAATAGTCTGTAATGACCCAACACACACACACACACGCACACTCACACACAGGAGTTTATTACTGATGTTGTAGTTAAAGAGGGGGCTGAAACTCTTGCTGTGACTTTAGCGTTAAGTCTCATTCTTAGTCTCAGTCTAAGTTTCAGTCTCAGTCTTAGTCTTATGCTGCTTTCACGTGCTATTGGAATTAGGGTAAATGAACTTATGAACTTAATGAAACTTAAAATGAACTTATGAACTTGCAAAGTGTGCATGAACACCCCCTCACGTCATATTTTCTACTGGATTTGAAATAGCCTTTGACCTTTTCAACATGGTGGAGACCATCATAAATAATAAAACAATGCTTTTATTAATGTTCTGCTGCTGTTAGTGGATGATTTTGCACCTTTATATCACACACAGTTCACAAAAAAAAATAAAATAAAATAAAAAATAAAAAAAATATCAGAATGCTGTATCAGATGAATGAACACGTCCAAAAGGGTTTTACCCAAGTAGCAGTAGGGGTGGAAGAAAATATCGGTTCTGCAATATATTGCGATATTTCATTTCACAATACTGTATCAATATTAAAAATTACTGTATTGATATTTTTAGGTATTTATTCAAATGCAGATATTGTGGAGGTTCATTTTTGTTTTTTTGTTTTTCTTTTTTGTTTATATTTTATTTATTATTATTTAACACTCCTTTATTAAATAATGTTAGTTCTTTTGTTGGGATTGAACTAAAATAATGTTCTGATGTTAGTTCTGAACTAATAGAATATGAACATTTGAACAGGATCTTAAACTGTAATGTCTGTAAAACAGAATTTAAGTTTCAACACAGGAGCATTTGGTGATATAACATTAGATCCTGTTCTGATCAAATAAAAATGTGTTTAGTATTTGTGCATATTTCTGGTGTAATTCAATTCTTCAAGGAAATAATCATATAAAAACAAAGAAACAAACAAAAATTGCCTTTTTAACAGTATCATGATATATTGTGATATATCATATCGTGATCCTAGTATTGTGATTTGTATCGTGTCGCCAGATTCTTGCCAATACACAGCCCTAAGTAGCAGGTCACAATAAACTGTGTGTCAGCGATTTTTCATTTTGCTACGACAACAGAAGCACTTGAACACAACACGCTCGTAATATTGAATTCACAAGTGGAAAGGCTCGTCTTCTCAAGGCTCAGTCATCGTCTCTGTTTCAGTTTCGATCTCAACTCAACGTGAGTCTGTTCATTCGATAGGGAGCTGTCCGTGGTCCTGAACGCATGCACTTTCCTCCTCCTCTTTCCTCTTTTATTACTCCATCTCTTCATCGGGTCCTCAGACAGAATGCCTCTTCTTATTTTGAAAGATTTTTTTTTTTTTTTTATTACATAAGAAGATTCGGTTTACTTTTCTGGGGTTAAATTATAGTAAGTACTAATGTAAAAAACGAGGCTTTGTTTTTACTGCACACGCACGCACACACACACACACACACACACACTTAAAGTAGTACTGCTTTACAATTTTGCTGGTCTCAATGATTAAATGGTAACAATTGCTTATTGTAACAAAGACAAACCAAAGGAGAATACATTCCATTACACTACAAAACAAATCATTTCCACACGAGATGGAGAAACAAATAGTGGGTTTGTGCAATCCAAGCAGATACAAAAGAGGCATTAAAAAAGCAGAGAACACAAAGACAAGAGGGATGAGCAAGAAAAAGAACCAAGGAGTGGGAGGAATAAGAGCAGAATGAAGGGAGCTCTTGGGGTTGATTTCTCCACATTTCTTGGTGTATTTCAACCCGTAGACAGGAAGTGTTGAACTATGAAGTGAGCCTGGGTAAAGATCCCTCCCTCCTTCCCTCCCTCCCTCCCTCCCCAGGGACACGACAGAAGCCTGCACCAGCAGATTCAGCTCATGGTATTGACTGACTGGAAGATCACTGCTGTTTTCCTCAAACCACTGCCTTGAAAATAAAAAAGAAAAGGAGAGAGAGAAGGCGAAAAGACAGATGGAAGGAAAAATCCATTATGATGGAATTCGAGGAATGAATGATGGATGATGGGAGGGGGGCTTTGATCCAGACCTGATCCAGACCTGATCCAGACCGATGACAGAAAACTGGGATCATAGAGGCTTTGAACTGTTTGTCCATGAATCAGCCTCAGCCGATGAGGACCATTACAGATAAAAACCACATCAGTTATTCACATTCGCTCCAAATCTATCTCAAACCACAACAAATTTGGTTTCAGATGCACGTTGGATTTTTCCGCCTCTTGCCCAAAGTGCTTCACAAAGCCTCACATTCACCCATTCACACACACACACACACACACACACACACACACACACACACACACACTCATACACCAGTGGGCGGCTGTTAACCCTGTAAAGCTTGAACCATTAAATCATTGACAGAAAATTCCAGTTCTTTGAAACTGGAACCTTTATTGGTCCTTCTGAACAACCAAAAAACTTTTTTTTTTCAAATATCTCTGTAAATTGGTTTAAGAGTCTGGTTTCGACCAGTTCCATATGTAAAGTATCATGAGAAAATTTTTGTTATGATGTAACGCTATATAAATAAAAATTGATTGACTGACTGACTGACTGACTGATTGATTGATTGATTGATTGATTGACTGGTCTTTGAGTGTACCTGCTGAAGCCAGATCTGGTCCAAACCAAGGTTATTATCGTTAACGAAAACTAATGAAATGACGAAAACTAGAATTGCAAAAAACATTTTCGTTAACTGAAATAAATAAAAAATATAATTAAAAGAAAAAAAAAAAAAAGATAACTAACTGAAACTGTATTGTGTGCTTACAAAACTAACTAAAATGCATAAAAATTATGGATAAAATTCCCTTCATTTTCGTCTTTGTTAATGTCGGATTGATATGAAATCGATTTATTTCCCTCAAGCAATTTTAGCTGCTGACACCGTATGATCTTTAACGGTCCGTCACTTCTCGTCACTTGTGGTTTCCAGTCGTCTTCTGGTCCCCACTCTACCTGGAAACATGGAGACTGAAGTTGGGAAAAAGCAGCAGAGTCCTGTCTGGGATTTATTTGAATACGACGGAGAAGAAGAGAAAAGATACGACAAAACTAAAACTAAACTAAAACTAAGCATTTAGAAAATAATGAAAACTAATAAAAACTAGCAAACCTGCTCTAAAAACTAATTAAAACTAGCTGAATTACAGAAAAAAAAGTCAAAACTAAATAAAACTAAACTATAATGAAAAATCCAAAACTATTATAACCTTGGTCTGAACACAACTGGTTTGATTTGGTCAACATGTTGTTTCTACAGTCAGGGTTCCTACAGGTTCCTACAAGTTACATTTAAATCTTTTTAAGACACTTAGAACAGATTTCAAAGCCTATTTCACGGTCAAACTGTCAAAAATGTTCATTCTGAGTCATTTCTCACCAAGGGCTGCAAAGTTAACAATACTTGGTTCCATACGTTCCAACCCAACAATTTATACTGAAATTAGGAACTGAGTCAATGAACGTTACTGTCTTTGCAGTTTGGACATTTAACAGACACATTTAAACACAACACAGACAACAGGTTTATGGAAACAGAACTAAAGACCTAGCAGATCAAATGTAATACCTTTGAAACACTTTCTAAAGGTATTAAATGCAGATTTGCAAATTCCAGACTTTTAAGACCCTGTCCATTATAATAATCCATTGTCCATAGTAGACCTGACTGTCTATACTGTCCTTTATCATAAATGATGCACAAACACTTTAGGTCAGTGTTAGGTCACACACACACACACACACACACACACACACACACACACACACACACACACAGTTTTGTTGTTTTTAGGAACTCCTCTATATTTAGAAGAAACAACATTTGTCACTGAGTTTTAGATTTCAGAAAAAAAAAAAAAGCCTTTTTCATTTCATTTATTAATATCCCCCTTTGCAACTGAATAATCAGTTGCTACACCTTAAAAAAAAAAAAAAAAAATCTGTAATTTAACAGAATTTTCACTGTTTATTTTACAGGTTTTTCCTGTATTTTCAAGATACAGGAAAATATCAATGAAATGACAAAAATAGACTGTGATTTTACATGTCAAATGTAAAATAAATCGAACTGTTAATAACCAAAAAATTTCAATTTTTTAAAAGATTTTTTTTTATTTTTTCACAGAAAAATACAGTTAAAATACATTTGCGAATGTATCATAATTTCACAAATATTTCTTTTCTATTTATGAGATTTAACTGTTAATTTAAAGTTTAATACTGTAAAAAAAAAAAAAATAAAATGAGATAAAATTACTGACAACCATAAAAGACGTATTTGTTCTGTAAGTTTAACAAGACTTGTTTGTTAATTGACAAATATCTTGTGCAATTACAGGAGGTTTCACAACAAAAATGTTGAATAAATGTATTTTTGTGAATGCATAACATGTATAAGTCCTGATAAACTGTCAAAATACAGTTTTTAATCAGTGGATTGTACAACTTAGTCTCACTGAAAATTATTTATACAGGGTGGGGAAGCAAAATTTACAATATTTTGAGGCAGGGATTGAAAGACAGTGTATGACCAATTAGTTTATTGAAAGTCATGAGAATTTATTTGCCACAAGAAAATTTACATAATAGAAAATGTTTTTATTCTATGTGTCCTCCTTCTTTCTCAATAACTGCCTTCACACGCTTCCTGAAACTTGCGCAAGTGTTCCTCAAATATTCGGGTGACAACTTCTCCCATTTTTCTTTAATAGTATCTTCCAGACTTTCTCGTAATAGTTTTGCTCATAGTCATTCTCTTCTTTCCATTATAAACAGTCTTTATGGACACTCCAACTATTTTTGAAATCTCCTTTGGTGTGACGAGTGCATTCAGCAAATCACACACTCTTTGACGTTTGCTTTCCTGATTACTCATATGGGCAAAAGTTTCTGAAAAGGTATGGATAATAGTGTTAGGTATGATTATGACATCAATATATGTTTGGTTTCAAAACAATTGACGTAGTGCCTGCTGAGAAAAAACAACTAAATGTTCATTGTAAATTTTGCTTCCCCACCCTGTATATGTTATTTTAGGTAATGTGATTGTTTTAACACATGAATGAATGAATGAATGAATTCAAAGATGCTTTACCTTTACTTAGCAGCCACCTCCTTGATATGATTAACCTGTCATTATCAACAGGCTATGTACCACGGTCCTTTAAAGTAGCTGTAATTAAACCTCTTCTTAAAAAACCCAGCCTCGACCCTGCACTTTTAGCTAACTATAGACCCATATCAAACCTTCCATTCATATCTAAGATTCTGGAGAAAATAGTAGCCAATCAGTTATGTGATTGGCTACTATTATTGTGATATATGTAAAGTGTCATGAGATAACTTTTGTTATGATTTGGCACTACATAAATAAATTTGATTGATTGAAAATATTTTTTATTTAACATTAAAAAGTCAAAAAATATGCAAAATCTCATGTAAAGTTAGGGCAAAAAACTGTATTTAAATTATGGAAAATTACTGTACTTTTATGAGATGGTTATTTTCCGTTATTTAACAGTATTTTTTCGGCACCCCAGCCGCCGGAATATTACCGTTTTTTTTGTTTTTTTTTTTACAGTGTATTCTTCCTGGGGTCTCCTCTGCATTACAATTTTAATTATTTACATTAATCTTACACCATTCACACACACACACACACACACACACACACACACACACACACACACACACGCACACACACACACACACACAAACGGGACATATACAACAGCCCAATGCAATAAAAACAAATAAACAAAAAAAGTACTATACATCTGTGCTCCTTCACCAAACAACAGCTGTCTGATTCAAACAAACAAAATCAATAGAAAAACAGAAATGCAGATCATATGAACTATAAATGATTTCTAGATGATTTGATATGAATATATTTATTGTTGCCAAATGCGCCTTCTATTTATTTATTTATTTTATATAACACAAAGACACAAAAACAGAAAATATAAGGCTCATATTAATTAAGTTTAAAGAAAACCCTCACCCAGACCCTAGCCCTGTGTGTATGTGTGTGTCTTTGTGTGTGTGTGTGTGTGTGTTGTGTGTATCTTTGTGTGCGTGTGTTGTGTGTATCTTTGTGTGTGTGTCTTTGTATGTGTGTGTGTGTGTGTGTTGTGTCTATCTTTGTGTGTGTGTGTGTGTATCTTTGTGTGTGTGTGTGTGTGTGTGTGTGTCATATGCACAGACACACACTGTTACTCACACACCTTCCCTGAGGACTCCAGCCGTTTGTTTGTTTTATTTTGTGTGTGTGTGTGTGTGTGTGTGTGAGGGGAGGGGGGGGGGTCCCAGCTGGTGTGTTTTTGCATGTGGTCGTGTGCGTGTCCACGGACTGAGCTGGACTGTAAAGGTGATGATATCTGGAATGTAGACATTTGTTTAGTGCCGTCCACTCATGTTTAAACACCACATCTGTCCACTGGAATCACACCTGTACCACTTATATACGTATACTGATTATATATATGACATTTATACGACTGCAATAACAAACTGTCTAAAGACAAAGAGTCCACCTGCAACCACACAAGCTGCCAGACACACACACACACACACACACACACACACACACACTTAGACACGTGTAATAATGAACCCATCAGTTGAATAGTTTTACAGTAAATACACAGAGATACAAACTGAGTCAAAAATTAAAACATTGCAAACAGTCACTGGAACGGTCAGTGTGTGAAGGACAGGCTGCCAGGAACGATCGAGTCCACTGGTTCTCAAACTTTTTACAGTGGAGTACCCCCTGAAATATATATTTTTATCCAAGTACCCCTAACTCTCAAAACAAAACAGGGCAAAACTTGTTCCTGTGTCAAAACTTTATAAACAAACAACTAGGTGTGTAACAAAATATCGGTTCTGCAATATATTGCTATATTTCATTACACAATATTGTATCAATATTAAAAAGTACTGTATCGATATTTTTAGGTATTTATTCAAATGCAAATATTGTGGAGGCTCATTTTGGTTTTTTTGTGTATATTTTATTTATTATTATTTAACACTCTTTTGTTAAATAATGTTAGTTCATTTGTTTGGATCACACAAAAACAATGTTATGATGTCAGTTATGAACTAAGAGAATATGAACATTTGAACAGGATCTTAAACTGTAATGTCTGTAAAAAAGAATTTTAGTTTGAGCACAGGAACATTTTGTGATATAGCATTAGATTCTGTTCTGATCAAATAAAAATGTGTTTAGTATTTGTGCATATTTCTGGTGTAATTCAATTCTTCAAGGAAATAATCATTTGTAAAAAAGGAACTAACAAAAAATTTCCTTTTTAACAGTATCATGATATATCGATGATATATCGTATCGTGATCATAGTATTGTGATTTATATCGCATCGCCAGATTCTTGCCAATACACACCCCTACAAACAACATACATTTAACTTTAATATGTTTGAAATAACTAATTTTTATATACTAATTTTGTGCAAAATATAAACTGAAAAGTGCCCTGTCATTGATAAGAAAAATAAATTAAATGGTTATGAATGAATAAATTAACCTTTCATCAACATAAAATAATTCCTCATCTACTCAAATAAACTCCTTTTGAATCATATAAAATATAAATGTTCGTCAAATGTTACCAAAGACACTAAAACTATTAAATGAATGTATTTATTGTGTTTTATATATCAGCATTAATTCTCATTATTTATTTTGTATTCAGTACATGAAGACTTATTCAATGGATTAAGTACCCACTGGGTTTCTTCCAAGTACCCCTGGGGGTATGGGTACCCCACTGTGGGAACCCCTGGGTTAGTCTAATTCAGTTCAGCTGATGTCTGTCCTTGTCCTCCATAGGGTTGTGTATTGGCAAGAATCTGGCGATACGATACAAATCACAATACTAGGATCACAATACGATATATCACGATATATCATGATACTGTTAAAAAGGCCATTTTTGTTTCTTTTTAAAAAAATGATATTATTATTATTATTAGTAGTAGTAGTAGTAGTAGTAGTAGTAGCAATAATAATAATAATAGTAATAATAATAATAATAATAATAATAATAATAACTTTATTTATATAGCACCTTTAAAAACTGAGTTTACAAAGCAAAAAGTGCATAACAGCAGAATAAAAACAGCAAACAACACAACACAATAAAAGAGATGAGTACAGCAAACATGAAAACATGACTAACTTTGAATGTATCATAGTGGTGAGGGCAGAAATAACAGAACATGATGCTGCCAAATGCGAAGTGAAGAAGTGGAATAAAACAGCACCATGTAGGTCAACATAAATGAATAACCAAAACAGGGTAAAATTAAATATTCAACATTAAAAACATTACAGAGAGACAACATCACATAAAGGCAAGTCTATAAAAATGCGTTTTAAGAAGTGACTTAAAAGATGACACTGATATCGCAAGCCGCAGTTTCCTGGAAGAATTGAATTACATCATAAATGTGAAAAAATACAAAACACATTTTTATTTGATCAGAACAGGATCTAATGCTATATCACAAAACTTTCCTGTGTTCAAACTAAAATTACGTTTACAGACATTACAGTTTAAGATCCTGTTCAAATGTTCATATTCTATTAGTTCAGAACTAACATCAGAACAGTATTTTTGTGTGATCCCAACAAAGGAACTAACATTATTTAATAAAAGAGTGTTAAATAATAATAAATAAAATATAAACAAAAAAGAAAAACAAAAAAATAAAAATGAACCTCCACAAAATTTACATTTTAATAAATACCTAAAAATATCGATACAGGACTCTTTAATATTGATACAGTATTGTGAAATGATATATCATGATATATTGCAGAACTGATATTTCCTTGCAGCCCTAGTCCTTTATTTATTTATCCTGTTAATACGACCACAATGAGTAGCAGAGAAGAAGAGTTAAGATGAAGGTGAGGCACTAAGACACTAGTAACAAGCACTAAACGAAGAAGTTCATCATAAACCCCCCCCCCCCACTGACCCCCCCGATCCACCACCACCACAAACACTCAAAAAATTACTTCATCACTACCAATAATGACAAACTTCCTTAATAAATATTGATCCAATCCAATGTTATTTGTAAAGCACTTTAAAAACAACCGCAGTGGACCCAAGTGCTGTACAGAAGAATAAATAAAAGTAAAATAAAGAATAAAATACAAGAGTAGAAAAAAAAAAATATCACTGAGCATCAAACATGACAGAAGAAGACTCTTGGATGATTTAAACAGAGCTAAACCAGTCCAGTAGAACTCAGAAGAACCACAAAGAACAACGATAAACTGTACAAATGAGAACCTACACAGACAATGATGAAACTAAAGTCCAGCATAATGGGGGGGGGGGTCTTACCTGAGGCAGATAGAGGTAGGCAGAGGGGCATTGGAGAGAGGGGGGTAACATCCCAGAGCCGGACAGTAACATGCAGCCGGAGTCGGCCATAGAACACAGCATGTGGATTCACCTGGGGGTGGGGGGTTAGGGGGGGCTGTTCCTCTGCTGATGCTCAACTCTGTCTATCTGGACTTTTTTTCCTCTTCTTTCTTTGCTCCTCTTTCCTCTGCAGTTCAGATGAGGGAGCCCCCCCACCTCCCACCGCAGACAGATGAACACAATGACCTGGAATGTTCCGTGGAAGCGTGGGAAAAGCCCAAGCGCATCTACAGGAACGGAACGGCGAGAAAAAGTGATGCTGCTCCTGCTGGTCGCTCCTCTGTTTACTTTAGAAGAAGGTGGAGGTAGAATGAGTACGGAGGGAGGGGGAGGGGCAGGGATGGAGGAGGGAGGAGGGGAGAAGGAAGGTGCATAGAGGAGGGGGCAATGATGGGGGGGGGGCAGAGGAAGTCTGGGAGGTCCATGAGGAAAGGAGCATAGCGATTGGAGACAAGGGAAGAGGAGGAGGAGCAGGTGGGAGGGGCTAAGAGGAGGAGGAGATGGCAACGGGATCGGGGGGGGATTGGGGGGGATTGGGGGGGTCTCTGTCAAATGGCCAAAGTAGAAGCAGAGAAACTGTGTATGTGGACAGACACACATTCTACTGATAATATAGGTACACTGATAATACAAAGATACACACTCACACACACATATACACACACACATACAAAGATACACACACACACACACACACATACAAAGATAAACACACACTGACACATATATACACACACACACATACATACAAAAATACATACACAGACATACAAAGAAACACACACACAAGAACACACACATACACAACACACACACACACAAAGATACACACACACACACAGACATACATACAAAGATACACACACATAAGGATACACACACATACACAACACACACACACACAAAGATACACACAAAGATATATACACAAACACACATACAAAGACACACACATACACGTACACACACACACACACACAGATACACACACACACACACATACATACACAGACACACACACATTCACACAGACACACACAAACACACAGACACACACACACACACAAACACACACACACACACACACACATACATACACACACATACATACAAAGATACATACACAGACACAAACAGACACACACACATTCATACACACAAAAATATACACACACACACAAACGGACAGACAGACAGACACACACACACACACACCTACACACACACACACATCTCAGTGTTGTAGCTGTGGTGGTTCGGATGCTGACTTTTGGGAATAGATGTTCGTCTATATTTTATGAGAACTGACATTAAAATGATGCCAAACTGCAGCAGTCAGCTGTTCACTGATTTAGTGTGATAACCTCTCAGCTGAAATTTCTGTTTCTCACCATGGCAACATGACCCTTTTGTTGCTTGGTAACCCAGTTCAGTTCAATGATTCTATGATTCTGGCCATTGTAATGTGATTGTAAGGCGATTGTATTCAAAATTACTAATATCTGCCAAAATATTGGTCTGATTAACTGACAGTTTACAGTAGTCCGTTCACTGACCAAAAATACTGAAGGATGACAAACTGCAGCAGTCAGCTCTGGACACACACACACACACACACACACGCACGCACGCACGCACGCACACACACACACACACACACACACACACACACACACACACAGGAGAGTTTTTCATGTTGAGTTTTCATGGTTTTGTGTGGGTCTGGGGTCATGGTTTTGTGTGGGTCTGGGGTCATGGTTTTGTGTGGGTCTGGAGTCATGGTTTTGTGTGGGTCTGGAGTCATGGTTTTGTGTGGGTCTGGGGTCATAGTTTTGTGTGGGTCTGGGGTCATGGGTCTGGGGTCATGGTTTTGTGTGGGTCTGGGGTCGTGGTTTTGTGTGGGTCTGGGGTCGTGGTTTTGTGTGGGTCTGGGGTCATGGTTTTGTGTGGGTCTGGGGTCGTGGTTTTGTGTGGGTCTGGGGTCGTGGTTTTGTGTGGGTCTGGGGTCATGGTTTTGTGTGGGTCTGGGGTCATGGTTTCGTGTCGGTCAATGCAAAGGCCTTGGGTTTGTGACATAGCTGAACAGTATCTACACAGACTGGAAGCAGAAACCCAGTGGAAATAAATGAAAGCAATGAACAAAACAACAAGACACATGCAAGAATGAATCAAAAGGACTGGATATTCAGATGTAACAGACTGGAGTGGACCCAGATGGACAGATACTGGACTAGAACATGATACTGGACCAGAATATGATACTGGACCAGAACATGATACTGGACCAGTACATGATACTGGACTGGAGCAGAACATGATACTGGACTGGGCCAGAACATGATACTGGACTAGAACATGACACTGGACCAGAACATGATACTGGACCAGAACATGATACTGGACTGGACCAGAACATGATACTGGACTAGAACATGACACTGGACCAGAACATGATACTGGACCAGAACATGAGATACAACACACTGGACTACTGTTGACATGTACAAGTATGTAAATAAATAAATAAATAAACAGACACACATACATGTACATATACATATATACACACACATACATATAAAATATTTTTTGTGCTAGATGATGTGAAGTTCAAACTCATATTTCCATGTTATTGATCCGTCCTATTGTCTGACGTGCCGTGGAAGACCTGAATGAGTCTAAATGAGCCTATTGACCAAAGCCGGATCAATGCGTCCACAGATCAGAGCCCTGAGGACAGTAGAGTCTGGAATGTACAACAAATGTGTTCAACATCATCAGCGTCAGACGCCAAAGCAGCCCCAGCCCCCCCCCCCACACACACACACACACACTCCCCCCGGTCATTAGAACATCCATCCTTGGTTCTTCACAACATGTTTTACGTATTTAACAAAAATCATCTCATCATCTGAATGTTCACACATAAAACATGCCTTTCTCTAACCCTAACCACAACAGAAAGAAGGAGAAATAGAAGAAATTTGGTTCAATCTATAGATTCATAAAAACCCTGGTCCTCAGGATGCAGTCCACTGGGTTTTTACAGTTTGACGTCATACAAATGCAATTCTCAATCCACCCTGTTCTGCTTCAGTTTTCCTAACGGTTGGCTGCAATATATCTTATACACAAACACACACACACACATACACACACACACACACACACACACACACAGAGGCAGTAATATATCTCTGTGAGGACTTAAGTGCACCACCACCACCACCAACATTTGCATTTCTGTGGAACGACTGCATCTGATTTATAGAAGTAGAGACCTGAAGCATCTTGGGAAATGAGGCGGGTGGATGGAAACTACGTTTCCCATAGGCAGGATATTTTGGCCATGTCAGCAGCAAGCGTTTCAGAGATGTTATTCTGCAGCGCTGGTGAATTTCTGAAACAAGAGGGAGACAGCAACCGAGAAAAGAAGAAAAGAAAAAAAGAAGAAGCAGCAAAACAAGCTTTAGCCTGAACACAGGGAAGTTTCACTGGTTTCTTTAAGCACAAGGTTTTAAAAATGTCTGTATTTTTAACCAAAGCCTTCCCACATTAACTAATTAAGTTGTTTTGTTTAAAAACAAAAAAACAAAACAAAAAAAAAAGGTCTAAGGGGACCCAGGTCTAAGAGGACCCAGATCTAAGAGGACCCAGGTCTAAGGGGACCCAGGTCTAAAAGGACCCAGGTATAAGAGGACCCGGAGATAAATAAGTAAATCAGGGGGATGAGTCAGGCAGAGAAGTAGCTCTGAAGAAAGATTTGACTGAGTAGGACAGAGTGGAAAAGGTAAAAAAAAAATACAACTGAAGTCAAACTGGCACATTAGTGGAAATAAGCAAATGGAGGGTAGAGGGAAAGAGGAGTGACGGGGGGGGGGGGGGGGGGGTCCCTCCTGAGTCGCTCTCTATTATCCATGAAGTGTGACCGGTACATTTCCAGTGTGAACTGTTGCTGATTTATCCACAGTCAAACGGCTAATTTGGCCTCTCTGGAGAATACCCCCACCCCCCACCCACACACACACACCCTGCCCCCCCCACCCCCTCACCTTCTAACTGCTGTACCTCCCCCCCTGTTCGACCCAGCTCTGCTCAGGATTTCATCTCACACTCACCAAACAATCAAATGTGTCTTCTGTCAGTGGTTGTCTGTTGCAGAGCTGAGATTTTTTTTTTTTTTAACTTTTTGATGCTTCTACTAAAACCCTGACATGTAAAATACGGTTTCATAAAACCACAGCAGTCTGATCACAGCTGCAGAAAAGGAAGATGTACAATAAAAATGGCTTTTTGTATGCATGGAGTTTGCACAAATTGATGAAGCGGAGATCCAGACCCCGGACATTTCTAACAGGAGAACATGGTGAATAAGCAATTTCTCTTCAATATGTTTTTTTTTTTTCTTTTTTAATATTGAATAAATGACTTTTTACCTTTGGTGTGGACATGTTAAAGCCATGGTAAACCCATGATTAACTATGACCAATATCCAGTAAATGTAAAGAATGTGCAAATGTTCCCCTATTGCTTTGATGGACCCATGGTTCTGTGTTTGCGTTGTTTGTGTTTCCCACCTACACTATCGGACCCTAACCCAAACCCCACCCCTACCCCTAACCCTAACCCACCTACACTATCAGATCATTACAGTCACACATGAAGTCAATCTATATCATCAATACGGAACTTGGATGACAGTTATATAAAGTTATTGAAATCATTCTTTCTGGGGTGGATGTGAAAACCAACACTATAACAATATCAGAGTGATCAGATGAATGACAATGAGAAAAAAAAAAACATGAAACGATGCAGCCTCTACTAGAGCAGACAAACAATGGTCAAATGATGAGTCCAACCCAACAGCACTACGGCAGGAAAGAATACAACCTGCACACAGTGGATTCTTATTTTAGCCTTGGTATTTGTACAGACTGTAAGTGTCGAAGTCACATAAAATTACATGCATGTATAATTTAGACACAAGAACCACACAAAAGAAAACCAACAATGAAACTGAAAATGAAGAGGAGACAGTCATCAGCAAATGTACAGAATATAAATGATCACAAAAAAAAAAAAAAAAAAAAAAAAAAAAAGAAAGACAATAAAGAACCCATCAACCCACACCAGTACTGATGATAACATCTGTTCATAACTGAATCTGTTGTTGTTACTAAACCTTAGGACATAACAGTCTTTTGGTGTTCATTTTCACATTTTTTTCTATCCATGATATAATTTAGAGACCAAAGCCCTTAAGCTGCATCGTAGTAAATCTGGGGTTCTACCCCCCCCATTCCATCTGAGCTGCAGAGGCCCAACTGTGGACACTGGATCCAAACTAAACACTCCAACTTAGAGCCTTTTCTGCACCACTTCTCTGTTATATATAAATGAAAATATATAAACAGCTCAGCAATGATTCAAGCAGACAGAACCTGTGACACCAGTGATGATGTGAAAAGGAGGAACAAAGAGGTGGTGGAACTTTTTCATATCATTGTCAAGGAAAAGATCTGTGGTGAAGATCCTGAATCTGGACAAGGGGTCTCCAACCTCAAACACTTAAAGAGCCATTTGGACCTGTTTCCCACAAAAAAAACCAGCCGCAAAACACTTTAGACAACTAAAATGAACAGAAGACTGCATATTGCATATTTTACCTTAATACTATGTATAAAAAAAAACACTAGCTCTATTAGGTTCAGCACTGGACAGCACTACAGTTACCTGAGCCTCATGAACAGGTTCAGCACTGGACAGCACCAAGACAGCTCTGTTCAATGCAGGAGAGCAAATATGTGCAGCCTGAAAAGAAAAAAAAAAGAGACAAAAGTGGCTCCTATCATTCACTTGACAGAGCCGGCTCTAAGAGCTGTTACGTTCAGAACCAACCCATCACTAATCAGAATACAGGCTTTAACCTCATCCACTAACAAATGAAACTGACAGTTTAAACCTTTTGCCACTATTTTATTGAGCGACAAAAAATTTATCACATTATATTTTAATGTTACAAGATCGACCATAATCTTCAAATTTAGAATTACATCTAAAAAAAAAACCCCTCAAAAACTGAAATAAAATTAATTTAAATTCAATACTCATTATTCATGTTCCCAAAGCCACAGCAGAGGGATGAAAGAGTCACATGGGGGTCCGGAGCCGTGGGTTGACCACCCCTGGTCTAGACCATCAGTTCAATGTAAACTGTCATAGAGAAAAACCCTAAACTACAGACCATTAAAAGAAGACCATCATCTTTGACTAGCATGAGATTTTCCAAGGTTTGAAACATGTTTAATATGTAAGACTAGAAGCACTCGGAGAGCGCAGACCTCCGCCAAGGCTGATCAGTGGCCCCCCCCGTGGGCCCCCTCACCCCCGATCACCACCAAAATGTAATCATTTCTTCCTTATCCCATTTCCAACAAACCCTGAAAATTTCATCCAAATCTGTCCATAACTTTTTGAGTTATGTTGCACACTAACGATCAGTGTCCCCCCCTCGTGGGCCCCCCCACCCCCGATCACCACCAAAATTTTATCATTTCTTCCTTATCCCATTTCCAACAAACCCTGAAAATTTCATCCAAATCTGTCCATAACTTTTTGAGTTATGTTGCACACTAACGATCAGTGGCCCCCCCCCCGTGGGCCCCCCCACCCCCGATCACCACCAAAATTTAATCATTTCTTCCTTATCCCATTTCCAACAAACCCTGAAAATTTCATCCAAATCTGTCCATAACTTTTTGAGTTATGTTGCACACTAACGGACAGACAAACAAACAAACAAACCGTGGCAAAAACATAACCTCCTTGGCGGAGGTAATAAAAGATGAATATTGCGTCAAATCTTCTCCTTTTTGGATTCTGAACTGCAGTTTTGGAGTCAGTAGTTTGGCTGTCATCATGACGATATTAGGATGAAGGGGCTGATGAAGTGCTAGAGGTGAGCTAATGCTATCAAGTTTCATGACTCAGTGAAACATAAAACTTTGTGAAGACACGTATGTTATTTTGCATTTACATATTGCAAACTGCATAAACACAAAAGCTATAGCTGCTATATACATAGACATACAGTACATATACATACATAAATGCATATATACATGCATACTCATGCAGTCTGGTAGGCTCTGCCAGCATGTCTTTCAAATCTTCTAAACCTGCGTGTCTGCCTTTAAAACCAACTTTACCTGCCAAATGGACTAGTTTAATATCTGAACATGGGATAGTTGGTGCTGTACTATTTGTGTGTCTACTTTTACTATCAATGCAGCAGCATCTCAAAATTGACCATCTACATGCTCTAACCATCACCTGCTGTATTCCACATTCCTGGACAATGGCCGTGCATGGGGGGCCTAAGCCTAACCCCTAACCGTAACCCTAAGTTTTTCTGTACATGGTCCCTGCCAAATGAATTAACCCTATAACGCCAAACGTATCATATTAGATACATGGGTTTTGAAGCCCTCTACATAACCACTGTGATTTTTTTTTTCTTGAAAAAACTGATGTATACAATTAGATACATGTAATACACAGATAATCCACCGAGGGGAGAAAGGAGGACACTAGTGACACTACAAGACTGTCATTACTGAGGAAGGAAGAAGAACTTTAACAAATTTGAAAAGGAATTACCAATTTTTTAGACATGTTTGTGTTATATTATGTATTTGTTTGTTCAAAAAGAATAATATTTGAGCATTGAGACCCAATGGATCTAATATGATACAAAATTGAAACTCATACATGGAAATTGATATCTGAAAAATAAAAAAAAAATTTTTGAGTTGTTCAGAAGGACCAAAAAAGGCTCCAGTTTCAAAGAACTGGAATTTTCTGTCAATGATTTAATGGTTCAGGCTTTACAGGGTAAATGAACTTGACTCAACTAAACCTGTATTCTTTCAGTCCATATCATTGATGAATACATGCATTATCACCACTTTAGACAGTAGTAGTAGATATGACTTTATACTGAGTAAAGTCATGAACTTAAACTAACAAAACAAAAACACAGGATTATGGAACAAAAAGAGTATGTGACAACACTGTATTTGCCTCTTATCTGTCTTCACACCATATCTCTGGGTAAAATCATCATACATCAAGACAAAGGTGGTTCTGACGGCTCCATGTTGAGCAAAATCCAAAACCTCTGGCCACTTTAACATTTAATCAGGTTGATGTCAGATGAGTCCAGTCTTGCTGTCGACCAGACCGCACAGCTGAAACTATGTCAAACTCTGGAAGTTCAGCTCATGAAATAAACAGGCCGTCCTGTCAGGCCTCATGCGTCCACGTTCCTCATCTATGAAATAACTGACATTCAGAACCCAGTCAAAGCCATCATCTCACCTGAGTGACCTCACATCAGTAAACCCCTCCTTCCCTCCTCTGTGGCTTGTGGTGATGCTTCCACTCAGCCCCCCAATCATCCACACTGGGCTTCGCACGAAATACAGATTTGACACGACACGGCCAGGAACCTCCACATAGAGGAACTATATTTGAAATGGTTGTGATTAATAAAAGGTTAATGTAATATTTCAGCTAAACCCCTTGAATTAAAGCTGAAGGTCTCCACTTTCACCACAGATTGACTGTTACAGTTCAGAGTCAGTGTGGTGGTGAGCAGAGGCAGACAGAGCTGAAGTGTC
The DNA here is from genome assembly GCF_902148855.1 of Sphaeramia orbicularis. NCBI lineage: Eukaryota > Metazoa > Chordata > Actinopteri > Kurtiformes > Apogonidae > Sphaeramia > Sphaeramia orbicularis. Next base: position 45,451,234 of record NC_043975.1, read on the forward strand.
TCAGCTGCAGAATGGAAACACACACAGTTACTCACTATATGCAGAACAGTGTAAGAAGTGGTTTTATGCAACGAGTTTAGCATGCTAACTAATAATAATAATAATAATAATAATAATAATAATGTTACGGATTTTTAAAGCCAGCATTCCTTGGGATTATTTAGGTTACGCTTGAATTTGTGAAGAATTTCTTGGTTAAATGTTTAAAGACACTAAATGTATTCCAGAAATGGACAAAGTCACCATTTTATGCAGCTTTAAAGGGACATTTTAGTCCAAATATTGTCACTATATGATTTGAAAATCTCAAATGCGAAATGTGGACTTGTTCTGTCTGGTTAAAAAATACACAACACACATTCTACTGATGATATAGTTACACTGATAATACAAAGATACACACACACACACACACACACACACACACACACCCCTTCAATTTCACAGGGCATTTCATTTCATTTATTAAGATCCCCATTAGCAACTGAATCATCAGTTGTTATTCTTCCTAGGGTCTCCTCTACATTACACTACAATTTTAGTTATTTACATTATTCTTCCACCATTCACCCCCCCCCCCCACACACACACCCCCACACCCCCCACACACACACTCACACACACACACACACACACACACACTGGACATATACAACAGCCCAGTGCAATAAAAATAAATAAACAACAAAATAAGTCCTATACATTTGTACTCCTTCACCAACCAATAACTGTCTGATACAAATCATTAGACATTTTTCAATATTATCAATAATCTTTCCATTTCATGCCTGTTGTGTAAACAAGAAAAGTTTTAATTTCTTTTGAAAACATTTTCTGTTATTTTCCAACAACAGAAACCCTGGCAATCCATTCCATGCAACCATGGCCCGAGAAAAAACAGTTCGCTGTAACTGATTTGTTCTGCCTACAGGCAGAGCATACCGTGTTTCACTGGTTTGTCTTGTACAATAATTATGTTGATCAGCAAAAAATGACAGTTTTCTGTGAAGAATTTCTGAAGTTTGTACTGCTATAATGTTACGAATAAATGACAATAAAAAATATTTCAATCTATATTTTACAGTTAACCATGCCAAACTGTTGTGCATTGTGGTCATATTAATTCTGTATGGTCATTTAAAAGACCTGTGAATATTTGATGAGCTATTTTAATCTTTGATATCAAAGTCCTCATACATTTAGTAACATAACACCCCACAGTTTCACAACCGCTGCAAATAATGCATGGAACATTTGTTCAATAATGGGGTTTTAGTCAAAATTATGACCCTATTAGACATAGTTTCACATTCATCTGATTTCACAGTTACGTTTCAACTCATGTGTAATTACAGCAGAATTAATATCGACCACAGTAATTGGGTTTCAAGACAAAATTAAGTAAGTAATCACAGAGAATAGAAGCTGAAGGGAAAATATGAGAACTGACAGAAAAGAGTAAATGTTGATGCTTTTGTACGAAGTCTGTAACTGAGTTCAAAACTAAACCCAGATAATCGGAACACTGACGTCTGCATGTGTCCAAAGCCTTTCTTCACTGACTGTACTTACATTTTGGACATTTTCTGGTGACTCTATGTCCATGTGTCCATCTGCATGTGTTTGTAGCTCCCATGTGTGTTTCCTTTATCCATTCTCACTTTGCTCAAATTGAAATCATATGGTGTGATTCCTCCTACTCTGCGCCCACAGCCCCCCTTACCTTCGTTAATATTCAAAGCAACAACTTGAGAATGCGAACTCACCGAAATGGTACAAGAAGATGGAAAGAGTGACTTGGAATGAGAAAGAGAGCTAGAGACAGGAAGGAAAATGGGTGAGCGGATTGGTTTAACGGAAGCCTTTAATCCCACAGAATTATCCATTTAATAGCAAATGGACAAGTGTAGATGACAAAGTTTAGAGTCAAAGGAGTCAGCGCTGACGTCCGCTTAAATACCAGCGAACCACAAATGAACAGCCTGGTGCTAAAAGGACTGAAGTCACATTTTTGGACAAGTCACCTTAAGCATATAAACATGTTGTATTTGTTGATGGACTCAACAAATACATATTTTTAACAGACATTTTTTTGGAACTTCAGTACTTTTAGCACCAGGGTCCAATCAGGTCAAAGTGGAAATCAACTTTGAGCACCTCTTGTAACTGTAGAGGCCAAAGGTAACTTGTCTTAATCTCGTGGTGTCTGAATATATTTGGTACTGAAATATTTATGCAAGTTTTTCATCTCTTGATGTGTGTATACATTATTTTTTACTACCTTTGTAAGTATACTTGTGTACTCTAACAGCCTTAGAATGTCTATAGCACGAGTACAAAAAGCATGTACACCGGTCATTCTTACTGACTGTTAGTCTGTATATGTTGCTCTGTAATGGTGGGACCCCCCGCCACCCCCAATGGACGGATGCAGGATGCCTTTTAGGTTTCCAGAAACACAGACATTCAAAGGCCTCACTTGATCCTTGTGTGTCTCTGACCATGTGATCCACTCCCTGCCTGTGGCAGATGAGATCAGCTGAACCCCAGTCAGATACTCCTCAGTCCAACAGCTCTAACCACAGACATCCCAGTGGTTACTGAAAGCCCCATGGGCAGGGTCAAGGTAAGACAAGACAAGACAAGACAAGATAAGATAAGATAAGATAAGATAAGATAAGATAAGATAAGATAAGATAAGATAAGATAAGATAAGATAAGATAAGATAAGACAAAGTAAGATAAGATAAGATAAGACAAGATAAGATAAGATAAGATAAGATAAGATAAGATAAGATAAGATAAGACAAGATAAGATAAGATAAGATAAGACAAAGTAAGATAAGATAAGATAAGACAAGATAAGATACGACATGGTAAGATAAGATAAGATAAGATAAGATAAGATAAGATAAGATAAGATAAGATAAGATAAAATAAGATGACTTTACTGATCTCACCATGGGGAAATTTGACAGTATATAGCACATTTTCTACACCTTCATGGTTCCCAAAAGTGCTTCACAAAGCCTCACATTCACCCATTCACACACACACACTCATACACCAGTGGGCGGCTGTTAACCCTGTAAAGCCTGAACTATTAAATCATTGACAGAAAATTCCAGTTCTTTGAAACTGGAGCCTTTATTGGTCCTTCTGAACAACCAAAAAACTTTTTTTTTTTCAAATATCTCTGTAAATTGGTTTAAGAGTCTGGTTTCGACCAGTTCCATATGTAAAGTATCATGAGATAATTTTTGTTATGATGTAACGCTATATAAATAAAAATTGATTGACTGACTGACTGACTGATTGATTGACTGACTGATTGATTGATTAGTCTTTGTGTGTACCTGCTAAAGCCAGATCTGGTCCAAACCAAGGTTATTATCGTTAACGAAAGCTAACGAAATGACAAAAACTAGAATTGAAAAAAACATTTTCGTTAACTGAAATAAATAAAAACTATAATTAAAAGAAAAAAATGATAACTAGCTGAAACTGTATTGCGTGTTTACAAAATTAACTAAAACATATAAAAATTATAATAAAATTCCCTTCATTTTCGTCTTTGTCAATGTCAGACTGATATAAAATCAATTTATTTCCCTTAAGCAATTTTAGCTGCTGACACCATATGATATTTAACGGTCCATCCCTTGTGGTCACTTGTGGTTTCCAGTCGTATTCTGGTCCTCACTCTACCTGGAAACATGGAGACTAAAGTTGGGAAAAAGCAGCAGAGTCCTGTCTGGGATTTATCTGAATATGACGGCGAAGAAGATAAAAGATACGAAAAAACTAAAACTAAACTAAAACTAAGCATTTAGAAAATAACAAAAACTAATAAAAACTAGCAAACCTGCTCTAAAAACTAATTAAAATTAACTGAATTAGAGAAAAAAAAAGTCAAAACTAAATAAAACTAAACTATAATGAAAAATCCAAAACTATTATAACCTTGGTCCAGACACATCAGTTCAGTCTAAGTTAACATTCATTTAAAAAGTGCATATTTATAATGTCTTCTTTGGTTGAACAATTACACTGTATTAATGAACTTTTAGTGTTGACAAGACTGAGGTGGCTTTAGAGTCGTCTCCATGGAAACTGTGAATAGACCTGAGTTGGAAATGTAGCAGATGTACATATAGTTTTAAGACGATGCTGTTAACGGCCTGTTTTTGTGTCTTTCAGTGTATGTGCCGGCAGGTCACCACAGAGCTTCAGTCTATAGACATAAAAACCACCAACCACGCCAAAAATCTGGGTGTAGTGATGGACTCAGACCTAAATTTTGAAAAACACATCAAGGCAGTTACAAAATCAGCCGACTATCACCTTAAGAACATCTCAAGGATAAAAGATCTGATGTCTCAGCAGGACCTGGAAAAACTAGTCCATGCATTCATCTTCAGTCGGCTTGATTATTGCAACGGTGCCTTTACAGGTCTACCTAAAAAAATCCATTAGACAACTGCAGCTCATTCAGAACTCTGCTGCTGGAGTCCTCATTAAGACCAGAAAAGTGGACCACATTAGTCCAACTCTGAGCTCCTTACACTGGCTGCCTGTCCATCAGAGGATAGACTTTACAGTTCTGTTGCTGGTCTATAAAGCTCTGAATGGTTTAGGACCAAAATCCATCAGTGACCTCCTGACCCAGTATGAACCCCCCAGACCCCTCAGGTCATCTGGATCCGGTCTGTTGTCAGTTTCCAGAGTCAGAACCAGACATGGAGAAGCTGCGTTCAGCTTCTTTGCTCCACATGTCTGGAACAAACTCCCAGAAAACCTCAGATCAGCTGAAACACTCAGTTTATTTAAATCCAGGTTAAAGACCCACCTGTTCTCAGCTGCATTTGAAGAGAGTTTGTATTCATCAGTCCAGATCTGCACTGTTCCTTTTAAGCTAAAAGTTTTTATCTGTTTTATCTGCTTGTCTGTTTTATCTGTTGATCTGTTGTATCTATTTATCTGGTTTGTTTGTTTGTTTTCCTCATGCCTATACTTTTCATTGCTTCTGTTGTAATGCGTTTAATGTTTTATGTTAAGCACCTTGAATTGTCTTGTACATGAAATGTGCTGTAGAAATAAACCTGCCTTGCCTTGCCTATATGGTCACTCATCTAACTGTACATTTCACACTGATCCCACTTTCAGCAGCTTCGACTGCATCGTCACCCACGGTTGGACATGGTTGGACACGGTTCACCGGCTGATCGAGACAGAGCCGAGGAGGGATTGAGGGCTGGTGGCGGAGTATTGATCCAGTGCTCAGTTTATTGGCCTTGAGCCCCACACTCTAGTCTGTTACAACCTGTGTGTGGAAAACACAGAGATTCACAAAAAAAGGACCGATGGCATCAACACCAGTCGGCTGAGATTCAGGTTCATCGGACTCACACACAAAAGCATTCTGTTCATTTAAAGCAGAGCTCTCAAACTCATTTTCTTTCAGGGGCCACATTCAGCCCAATTTGATCTCCAGTGGGCCGAACCGGTAAAATAATAGCATACTAACCTATAAATAATGGCAACTCCTAATTTTTGTCCTTGTTTTAGTGCAAAAAACCCCATTAAATTATGAAAATACTTACTTTTATAAACTATCCAAACAAAAAAGATATAATTAATCTGAAAAAACTGAAATTTCGTGAGAAAAATCAGTGCAATTTTAACAATATTCTGCCTCAACTTATCATTTCTACATGTGAGGGGGTTAGTGGAGACAGGTTAGAAGTTGGGAAAATTTCGTGTAAGATCAGCTGAATAATAGAGGAATAGAACCAGGGAGCTGGACATTGAAAGTATGTAAAGTTTCACTTTTGTTTCACGGCATTAGTTATATATATGTATATATGTATGTAATTGTGTATGTATGTGTGTATGAATATGTATTTACATACAGGGTGGGGAAGCAAAATTTACAATGAACATTTAGTTGTTTTTTCTCAGCAGGCACTACGTCAATTATTTTGAAACCAAACATATATTGATGTCATAATCATACCTAACACTATTATCCATACCTTTTCAGAAACTTTTGCCCATATGAGTAATCAGGAAAGTAAACGTCAAAGAGTGTGTGATTTGCTGAATGCACTCGTCACACCAAAGGAGATTTCAAAAATAGTTGGAGTGTCCATAAAGACTGTTTATAATGGAAAGAAGAGAATGACTATGAGCAAAACTATTATGAGAAAGTCTGGAAGTGGAGGAAGCAACAAAAAACGTACCAAAGGTTTTATTAAAGCTCTCAAATCCAAAATCCTAAAGGATCCAACCAAATCCATGAGAAAAATGGCAATTGAACTTGAGGTAGACAACAAGACCGTTAGAAAAAATTCAGTAAAATATGATTTGAAGATTTAAATTCTCATGACTTTCAATAAACTAATTGGTCATACACTGTCTTTCAATCCCTGCCTCAAAATATTGTAAATTTTGCTTCCCCACCCTGTACATGTGTTACTGTATTATGTGTTTATATAAATCATATTATATTTTTTCATAATTAGGGCTGGGTAAAAAAATCGATTTAATCGATCTAAGATCGATCTCATTTTAATTTTGCGTAATTGATTAATAGTGGTTGAGATCGATTTTTCAGAGCAGGACCGGGAGTACACAGAACCGCGGGCAGCTCCGTCTTGCGAACCCCTGGGGAAGACTTGGTCTCACTTTCAAAAAAGACGCGGAGGGGAAACCTCCTCCGCTGGAGGTCCTCCGGCCTCAAACTCGAACCCACAGTGTGAAGGAACTCGCCGTCCGGCGAGTCACGGAACCCTGTCGATCTTGGAATAATAACTTGGATCCATACTATCACCCATGGCTGAGTATGGAGTTAGAGGAATACTAAAGCGACAATGTCTGACCGCTGCACTACCCATGACCAACATTCACGGAGCGCGCACACCCCCCAGCCCCGCTCCGCTTCGACCAACAATCACGGAGCAACCCCCCCCCCCGCCCCCCAATGTGTAGAAGCCTCCAGCCATAAAACAGAATAAAGATGACGAAGTCTGCTCTGATCCACTGTAAAAACATGGCGTCCATAACTTTTTGAGTTATCTTGCACATGGACAGACAGACAAACCAACACCGGCAAAAAAATAACCTCCTTGGCAGAGGTAATCAATCAATCAATGGACATATGTCATCAACCTCTGCACCATCCGTCTATGACTTCATTCGTGTCAGTGGAAATGCTGCAGTTGAACTGTGCTGCCGTTACATTCCTTTAACATCTATGACAGTATTTAGTTGGAGTGATTGGAGATTAAACTACTGCCCATAGTTACCACTGAAGGGAAACATCAGCAAAAATGGAGAATAATTAGTCAAGGATTGCAGTGTTAGTGGAAACATTGAGAGTTTGACATAAACTTTTCAGACAAAGGTTGAACTTAAAGTCATCTATTCACTTCCACTTTGGTGATGGAGACTCATCTAAAGCGGGGGACACACAAATAAGGATTTTCAAAATCTGAAGAGATGTTTTATCTGTTCCAGACCCCACACATGAAGATAAAAAGTCAGGCATTGAACAGTTTTGATGGTACTGTGTGTTTCCAATACTGTTCAGCCCTATCCCAGAACCCCCCCCCAAGTAAGAACTGAAGGACTGAACCGCAGGAAACAGGCTGATGATGAAGACACAAAAGGTGAGAAAGAGGAAGAAACACCTGAACAAAGCTGAGTCCACCTCTCATCACCTGTGCTCTTTCTTTTGTGCTTCCTGTCTTTTCACGTTTCCTGTCAACAGCCTGAGTGTGAACAACGTGACACCGTCCACTTGAACCTTTTATCAGCAGCAGATGTTCTTTTGCCAACAGCAGTTAAAGCGTGGGCGGATCAGGAGGGACTCCGCTGCCGATGCTCAACTCACAGATCTGAGCATCTTTAAGAAACATATTCTGCACAATGTCTCAGCAGCATCAGCCTCTGATGGGGGAAATGCTCACAATTAGAATTCTTAAAGCAATTACAGTCCACACAACCCAGGAGCTTTACACTAAATGGGCTAAACTAAGCCTGAGGGGAGTGAATTTCCATCCTAAGTTACTTCCCATAATTCACAGCATTGAGTTTTAACTTGTGAAACTCAGGAAAGGTTGAAAGCAGAGGCAGTAACAGTGTATAGTCTGTTTCCTCCAGTAGAAGTACATGGACCGCAGTAAAATGGAACCCAAGGACGAATTCAACTTCAACTCAGGAAACGTGAAAATGTAGATGATCAAAAAAGTGTCCAAAGTCCAGAAGTCAAAAGTGGACAAGGACATTTCAACCTTGGATCTCAAACCAAATTCAATCTAAAAGAAATAAATACCCGAATACACAAACTGACAATAATGATCAATAATAATTACTCCAATTTACAAACCAGTTTCACATAGTACGGATATTTGTCTCAAAATGTAAAGACAAAAATAAAACTGATGTCGGAAAACTAGATACTGTAGAATTTGTATTGTACTTTATTGTTAGTCTGGTAAGCGTAGCTGTCACTGAATCCCAGTGTAAGTCTGACAAACTGATGAGCTGAACCTTAACAGCACTCTGTTAAAACACACAACAGCTTTTCTTGATCTTCAGACATCAACAGCCCGGGAACACACAGCTGCCTTGTTGTGAATCCTTGCAGCAGGTCTGTCAGGCTCTACCAGTGTTCATCCCTGCAGCAGGTCTGTCAGGCTCTACAGCATGTTCATCCCTGCAGCAGGTCTGTCAGGCTCTACCAGCGTGTCCATCCCTGCAGCAAGTCTGTCAGGCTCTAGAGTATGTTCATCCCTGCAGCAGGTCTGTCAGGCTCTACAGCATGTTCATCCCTGCAGCAGGTCTGTCAGGCTCTACCAGCGTGTCCATCCCTGCAGCAAGTCTGTCAGGCTCTAGAGTATGTTCATCCCTGCAGCAGGTCTGTCAGGCTCTACCAGTGTCCATCCCTGCAGCAGGTCTGTCAGGCTCTACCAGCGTGTCCATCCCTGCAGCAGGTCTGTCAGGCTCTACCAGTGTCCATCCCTGCAGCAAGTCTGTCAGGCTCTACAGCGTGTTCATCCCTGCAGCAGGTCTGTCAGGCTCTACCAGCGTGTCCATCCCTGCAGCAAGTCTGTCAGGCTCTAGAGTATGTTCATCCCTGCAGCAGGTCTGTCAGGCTCTACCAGTGTCCATCCCTGCAGCAGGTCTGTCAGGCTCTACCAGCGTGTCCATCCCTGCAGCAGGTCTGTCAGGCTCTACCAGTGTCCATCCCTGCAGCAAGTCTGTCAGGCTCTACAGCGTGTTCATCCCTGCAGCAGGTCTGTCAGGCTCTACCAGCGTGTCCATCCCTGCAGCAGGTCTGTCAGGCTCTACCAGTGTCCATCCCTGCAGCAAGTCTGTCAGGCTCTACAGCGTGTCCATCCCTGCAGCAGGTCTGTCAGGCTCTACAGCGTGTCCATCCCTGCAGCAGGTCTGTCAGGCTCTACAGCGTGTCCATCCCTGCAGTACGTCTGTCAGGCTCAAACAGTGAGTTTTACCTTGCAGCTGGTCTATCAGGCTCTTTCACTGAGTTCATCCCTGCAGCAGGTCTGTCAGGTTCTTTCAGTGTGTTTCCATAAAAACCTCTTTACGTACATGGTTTGACTTGGCGTTGTTGCTCCACACCATGTTTAACCCTGATAATGGGATGGAGCCCAAACACACCTGGATGTTCCACATAAATGCCATGTGAACTTACGTGTGCATCCATGTACAACACCTTTACTCCATAAAACATTCATTTATTCATTCATTCATTATCTGAACCTGCTTTATCCTCACTAGGGTCACGGGGGTCGCTTAGAGCCTATCCCAGCTACTTATGGGCAAAGGCGGGGTACACCCTGGACATTTCGCCAGTTCATCGCAGGGCTGACATATAGAGACAAAACAATCACTCTCACATTCACATCTATGGGCAATTTAGATTAACCCATTAACCTATCAGTGCATGTCTTTGGATTGTGGGAGGAACCCGGAGAGAACCCACGCAGACACAGGGAGAACATGCAAACTCCACACAGAAAGGTCCCACCCGCAGTCGACTGGTGTTGGAATCAAACCCAGGACCTTCTTGCTGTGAGGCACGAGCGCTATCCACTGCACCACCGTGTCGCTCCATAAAACACATTCATCTCATTTTGCTCTGGCCTTCACTCTTCATCTCAGTGATGATGCTTTTTCTACTCATCAAATTCTAGTAGCCCAGTAATGTTCTCAAATAAGGCACAATTTAATTCCAAAAACCAGATCTGTGTAGGAGTAATCTGGATTTACACTCAACAGACAAAATGACAACTGTCTCCCTTTCTTACATTACCTTAGCCCTTTCCTTTCCTTTCCTTTCCTTTCCTTTCCTTTCCTTTCCTTAACTCAGACTGACCAGTAACATTATCCCTCTATGTTTGTCTCTATTTCCTGGATTTTTTGGAGTTGGGGCTTGAATGATATTGAATTGATGTTTACTGATGAATGTGGAAGGATCAGGTCAGTATGTGTCATCTGTGAATTCCAGGTGCTTGGACATAAACCAAAGTGCTCACGATCAGACTACTTTACTTCATTTGATCCCGTAACAGTTACACAACACACACCATAAAGGAGCGTCACATCACACCTGAGCTCCTCTGAATGAAGTTACTGCTGCTGTTCAACATGTGACACACCTCCATTCATCACGTTTCTGCCTGAGTTCTGTTAACATCCACAACAGACTCTGATGGATGCTTCAGCGGCATCAGGATGTCGACAGGAAATTCTATAGATGCGTGAAAGTTGGTTTGATTTCGCAGCTGTGTGTGTGTGTGTGTGTGTGTGTGTGTGCATGTGATCCAAGGTTATAATAGTTTTGGATTTTTCATTACAGTTTAGTTTTATTTAGTTTTGACTTTTTTTCTCTAATTCAGTTAGTTTCAATTAGTTTTTAGAGCAGGTTTGCTAGTTTTTATTAGTTTTTGTTATTTTCTAAATGCTTAGTTTTAGTTTAGTTTTAGTTTTTTCGTATCTTTTATCTTCTTCGCCGTCATATTCAAATAAATCCCATACAGCACTCTGCTGCTTTCTCCCAACTTTAGTCTCCATGTTTCCAGGTAGAGTGGGGACCAGAAGATGACTGGAAACAACAAGTGACCACAAGTGACAGACCGTTAAATATCATATGGTGTCAGCAGCTAAAATTGCTTGAGGGAAATATATTGATTTCATATCAATCTGACATTGACAAAGACAAAAACGAAGGGAATTTTATTCATAATTTTTATGTTTTAGTTAGTTTTGTAAACACACAATACAGTTTCAGTTAGTTATTGTTTTTTCTTGTAATTATAGTTTTTATTTATTTCAGTGAACAAAAATGTTTTTTCAATTCTAGTTTTTGTCATTTCGTTAGTTTTCGTTAACGATAATAACCTTGATGTGATCTCATTAAATCTGTGTAATCTGAGGGTTTTGACATTTCTGCAGTTTTTATCATCGTGCTGAAATTTGGAGAAACACCTGAAACATTCGAACCTCTGATGTAAAACAAGGACAAACAATGACATAGAATTAGTATCAACTAGAAAAGCACTCGGAGAGCGCAGACCTCCGCCAAGGTAGATCAGTGCCCCCCCCCCGATCACCACCAAAATTTAAATATTCGTTAGTATCAGTATCAACATTTCCTGAAATTTTCATCCAAATCCGTTCATAACTTTTTGAGTTATCTTGCACACGGACAGACAGACAAACCAACGCCAGCAAACAAAAATAACCTCCTTGGCAGAGGTAATCAATCAATCAATGGACATATGTCATCAACCTCTGCACCGTCCCTCTATGACTTCACTCATGTCAGTGGAAATGCTGCAGTTGAACTGTGCTGCCGTTACATTCCTTTAACATCTATGACAGTATTTAGTCGGAGTGACTGGAGATTAAACTACTGCCCATAGTTACCACTGAAGGGAAACATCAGTAAAAATGGAGAATAATTAGACAGACAGACAGACAGACAAAGCAACGCCGGCAAAAACATAACCTCCTTGGCGGACGAAAATATACAGTGAAGACACTGAAACAGTTGACTTCATCCATGCTTTGGCCTTTTGTTTCCTCAGATGAACCACTGCATTCTCTACTCCTGCTGCTGAAAATCCAAACACCTGAAGCTCATTTAGAACATGGCCTAAGTTTATGCTCATTTTTGATGTCATGTTTCCGTATAATATATTAACATATCACCAAATTAGATTAGAAAGCGTAAAATGACAAAGTATGAGCTGACTTCAGCTGATTAAATAGAAAATTAACAAGATACGCATTTAATAAAAATAAAGAACAAAAAAAGCAGTAAATCAATAAGATGATCCATGATTCCAATGAACAATGCTTTTTCTCTGTGAAATTAGAAAAAGATCTCTAACATTCCTACAATGAAAAAAATGATTTTTGGTATAGTAATATTTATTAGGTTAAGGTCACAATTTTTATTTTCTAATTGTAAGTATCAGTGACAACTAGAATTATTCGAGCAAAATTAATGTCATTCATGTAATAAATAAACTGTGTGGGAAGAGTAAGTTGTATTCTGTATTTTCACATAATATTCAAAGGTTATAGTCATTACACATTACACATTTGCCGGAACCTGGAAATACCAAGTAAGTTTTAATAGACAATTTAAACTGCAGAAAAATATGTCAAATGTTGTGTAAATGTTACTTAAATATTGTCCATTAATAAAAGTTAGAAAAAGTATTGTAGCGAGACACACTGATCGTAATGGAGGCAGTTTGTGCAGAGTCATGTGACTTACATAGTTTACAGTGTCACTGAGTCATGTGATGGTGCGCTACCTTGGAAGTTGTAAATATTGGTTAAAGGGAAGTGTGTGTTCTGTGGTTCTATGACTCATGTTCTGCCTGTAGAGGAGAGAATCTGAGTGAACTGGGTGGAAGGAATATTTCAGTTTGACTCCGTGACTGAATGCTCTTTGCTGCTGTCAGACAGTCTGGGCCAGTTTAAATACGTGTAGATTAATGAAAGTAAATACCACTGCCTTTACATAAGTGTGTGGTGTATTGGGATCTGAGAAGTGTGACTGATGTTCACGCTCCTGTAACTTTATTCTACAAAAACACAGTATTTAAAAATTACCTTGAAAAGCCATTAGCTTTAGGTGCATTAGCATTAGCATTTTTCAGTTTGAAGCAGTCAGTGTCTAAATAAAACTTACAAAGAAGGAAAAAGTCAAATTCAATGACCATATTAATAATAATTAACAAAGTATAAGCTGACTTTAGCTGATTAAATCAAAAACGAACAAGATACATATTTAATAAAAAATAAAGAACAAAATAAGCAGTAAATCATTTAGATGATCAATGCCTTCTATGAACAATGGTTTTTCTTTGTGAAATTAGAAAAACGATCTCTAACATTCCTACATGTTTTCTGAAAATTCAGTTCACATATGGATGGAAACCAAATTGTCACTTGTCATACACTTTTTTTCTCGATATTTGAATAAAAATAAATAATATTTTTTTAAAAAAACAGTGTTTCCCTGTCACCACTATCCAATTTGTGTGTGTTTTTAATCCATTCCTTTGGTTTTGCTTTTTGATTATGATGATGATGATGATGAAATTCTTTACTCAGTCATCACATACAACCAGTGTCAACACTCCAAACATTACCAACAGGTTAGTGACTGAAAAGGCACAGGCAGAAGCAGAATGCTTCTATTAATGCCTATTCTACGGAACAAATTCAGTTACCCAGCATTCAATATAGGAAAAAGAAAAAAACAACAATGCATACAACCAAACAAACAAGCAAAAACATAAAAAAGTGAAACTAAACCAGAAAAATCGAAAACATAACCAACCAAATTAATGGTAATTTAATATAGAGTCAAAAATAAATTATTTACTTATTACTTATTTTCAGAACCGATTCGCACTTTGCTGTATTCAGAGGAGCAGCATCAGTGGGAAGTCCGACAGCCACGGTTTGGGAATCTACCAACATGTCCAACAACCAGCAGCACTGAAAACACAGAAGGCCATGACAAGCCTGAGACAGGAAGTGACCAGAACATAACCCTCACAAACATCAGATCTGTCAACCTGCCTGGATCTGAGGCTCTGCTATGTGGCCGTACACTGTTCCCAGAATGCCTCTGTTCTGATGGAGGCAAAACAGCCATAAAACCAGAGGGAACATGAGCGAAACCAAGGTTTATCAGTGGGTTTAACCTCCTGAGTCCCAGGAAATGTCAGCAAAGTACAATCTTTTTTTTGTTTTTTATTAAATAAGTGCCTATATTGGAAACATCATGATGCAACAGTTTTTTCAGATGCATTTTTTTTTTTTTTTTTAATGGAATGTCCTTTGTGGTGGACAGTTTTCTTTTTTTTTGTATAAAGTTGTGAAACTCTTGTCACCAATGTGGACAGAAAACCCACAGCTGGGTCTGAGGAGGTTAAAGGTCTGGTCCAGGACTGTGTGAGTGGGACCAGATCTGAAGATTCAAGAGTTGACGATGATGATGATGATGAAAGTCTTTATTCAGTCATCACATACAACCAGTGTCAACACTCCAAACATTACCAACAGATTAGTGACTGAAAAGGCACAGGCAGAAGCAGAATGCTTCTATTAATGCATGTCCTACAGAACAAATTCAGTTACCCAGCATTCAATACAGGAAAATGAAAAAACAGCAATGCATACAACCAAACAAACAAGCAAAAACATAAAAAAGTGAAACTAAACCAGAAAAATAAAAAACATAACCAAGCAAATTAATGGTAATTTAATGCAGAGTCGAAAATAAATTATTTCAATTATTTCAGTTCAAAGCAATGACCATGAGAAGAAATGAAAGACCGATAAGTGCATCGTTTAATCAACTTTAAATAATAAGATAAAACTAGAGAGCAGCCACAGTCAGTCAGTCAGTCTGTGCAGGGGCCAGCCCCCGCCCCCCCTGGCCCCGCCCCCCACAGGGCCTCAGTACTCACCCAGAAATACATCATCATCAGCCTGGGAGGGGATGAAGAGTCTGGGGTGGAGAAGCAAGGAAGGAAGGAAGGAAGAAAGGAAGGAAGGAGCCCAAATGCCAGCGCTCTTTGTCTGTTTGTTCGTTTCGTCTGTTCCGTTGTTGTTTGTTTGTTTGTTGTTGTTGTTGTTTTCAGTCTGTCTCTGAACTTCCTCTTCTTTCGTCTTGGAGGTTCCGTTGGGTCGTGCTGTCACACTCAGCTGATGGTTAACCGCTCACTGCCTGCTGTTTGTGGTTTGGTTTGTGTCCTCCTGCCCTGATGATGCCGTTCTTCTTCTTCTTCTTCTTCTTCTTCTTCTTCTTCTCCTTCTTCCTCCTCTTCCTTCTCCTCCTGATGCTGACTCTTCCAAACTTCCTTCTTGTCACAGTTAAAGCTCTCCGGCTGCTTCTCCTCCCACTGAACCTTTCCAAAACTCTTTGTTTGCTTCTCGTCCAGTGGAGGAGGAAACCCACAGACAGATGGAGGACAAAGCAGTGCTGGGAGACGTTCCTCTTGGTTTTGGTTCTTTACTTTATTTCTTCTTCTTCTTCTTCTTCTCTTCTCCAACTTCCACCCTTTTCCTGCCAGCTCAGCACATCCTGCCCTGTTTTCTTCTTCTTGACGGTTTCTAACCAGCTTTCTGTTTCACTGTCTCCTCGAAGTCTGACGGAGTGCACTCTCTACCTGGGCTTTCTCCCTTCTTTTTTTTTTTTTTGTTCTTACGTAGCTTCAGTCCAACAAACCCCGTTCAGATCTGAGGGGGAGACAAGTGGGAGCCGGACTTCTGTTTTCAGCATTTCCTGGATGGAAGAAGCGCAGGAGAGGCTGCATGGGGGAGGGAAAAGGCTGGAGAGGAGACCACCACAACGGTACAGTAGCACAGAGGCTTTCAACTGGGGAGATGAGGGATGGGGAGGGGGAGACGAAGAGAGAGAGAGAGAGAGAGCGAGGAGGGAGGGAGGGAGGGAGGGAGGGAGGGAGGGAGGAGGAGGGAGGGGGAGGGAGGCTGGTTGTGCAGATACATGCTGAGAAGTGGAGGAGGAGGAAAGACGCAGCAGCTCGACTGGTGTTTGGGCTAAAGAGGCAACGATACCAGCCAGGTTCATGAAGTTGGACTGGAGCATTAAAGGGGGAGGAGCCATGGGGGGGCATTATGTACTGGGTAGGGCAGTGTATTGGCAAGAAGCTGGTGATACGATACAAATCACAATACTAGGATCGCGATACGATATATCACGATATATATCATGATACTGTTAAAAAGGCAATTTTTTGTTTGTTTCTTTTTTTTAATGATTATTTCCATGAAGAATTGAATTACACCACAAATCTGCACAAATACTAAACACATTTTTATCTGATCACAACAGGATCTAATGCTATATCACAAAATGTTCCTGTGTTCAAACTGAAATTCTGTTTTACAGACATTGCAGTTTAAGATCCTGTTCAAATGTTCATATTCTATTAGTTCAGAATAGGGATGTAACGATTACCTGTAAAAAGATAAACTGTGTGGAAATTTCTGATGGTTAATATTACCATTTAAATTCTAATTATCATGATAACCGTGTTCAATTACCGCACTAAGAAAACTAGAAAACTCGATATGAAAATGGTCAAACAAACTCCACTATGACCTGTCCAACTACTGTTTTTCCCACTCAAAAAAACACTCAGGAATCAACAGGAATTGGAAAAGGAATTGGATTGGTAAGCAGAATCGACAATCGCATTGATATTGATCAAATCCTATTTATTCCCACCCCTAATGCCGATATCTGTTACGTCCATACGTTTCCATCTTTAATGCACATTTTTATGTTTGATGTTTACATGTTAATATTTGAATATTTCTGCCACAGAAAGTACATTGTGCATGTTAGTTTATTTGTTTTTTTCAAAATACAACTTGGTTAAATTATTTCAGTGTGTGTATAAGTACTTTTTGAACATTCTGAGCACAATTTCAACAATACCACAATAATAATGATAACCATGATAATTACGGTCACAATAACCGTGATATGAAAACTTCATATTGTTACATCCCCTGTTCAGAACTAACATCAGAACATTATTTTAGTTCAATCCCAACAAAGGAGAAAACATTATGTAATAAAAGAGTGTTAAATAATAAATAAAATGCAAACAAAAAAGAAAAACAACAACAAAAAAAAACTAAAATGAACCTCCACAATATCTGCATTTGAATAAATACCTAAAAATATCAATCCAGTACTTTTTAATATCGATACAGTATTGTGAAATGAAATATTGCGTTATGTTGCAGAACCGATATTTTCTTACACCCCCAGTGCTGGGGACAGGGGACAAAGGAATAAGAAATAAAACCTTCAGACATTTTGATAATCCATAAATCTTTTCAAAATGTTTTAAATTCTTGGTCAAACAAAGCTCAAAAACTTGCAACAAATTCACACTGAGAATTATTAGGTTCTTACCAAGATTAAAAAATAATAATAATTAATAGATTTAGAAGTGTTAGATAACTGATCTTGTTTAAGAGTTAATCCTCTGTTAACATCTGTAGACATGCTTAACAATCTGAATTCAACAAACCGAGTCCAGTGAACTTCTCTCGCTGCGTGGACAGACGTTCAACTTATTCTGTCCTCAGATTTTTATCTTGTTTTTAGACACGCCTCCTTTTTTGCAGTGAACTCTAAAATTTTAACTATGCTCTACTCAAATTAATCAGTGTAGCTGTTTTTGCACTCAAAAATATCGAGTAAATGTAAAAGCTGTGAAATAATTTAGATTTGCCTGATGAATTAAGTAAATGTCATTAAAAAACTGAAGAAGATCCATGAAATATTAAATTCAGCTGATTTAATTAAAATGTTAAGTCTACGCAATAGTAAAAAAATGATGCAACACTAAAAAAATGAGTAGATATAATTTAAATATTAGGTAGATGCAGCTGAAAATGAGGTTATTATTTAAATAAACATCTGATACATTTATTCAGTGTTTTTATTGAATGTATTTCATAACGAATTTTCAAATGTCAGAGTTAATATTGTATCGTGGTTGGAGGACTGGTTAAAAGTTCCCTCAGTGAAATTAAAGAGCAAGATGTGTTTTTAATTTGACTAGTGAACTAGTGAACTTTACACTAGTGAATAGTGAACATGTCGCAGATAATCCCAGATGAACAGGTTCGATGTTGTTGGACCTACAGCTTTCACTTATGGTGCACCTCAACAAAAATAAAACACAAAGAGGACAATAAACATTCACCTCCACACTGTAAGAACGGATAAGTTCAGTTTACTTCAAAAAATCTGAGGTAACTCAGGTTGCCTTAAAAAATTTAAGTAATGAAAACTTGAGTGTATTAAACTTAAATGCTTGATTTGAATGGAATTGCTATTTTAAGTCCAACACACTAAATGCCAAGTTCATTTAACTTAAAATTTGTTGCAATGTTAATTGCTTTGTATAATCACAAACTTAATATCATCAGTTCATTGGACTCAATTCCAAGTAGATTTAATTTAAATGTATTGCAATATAAATTCCTTTTTTAAAATTATTCAACTTAATATATTGTTGCGTGGTTGGAAGTTCAAACAAAGTTAACTCAATGTAATCAGCCAATACAGACGGTGCTTTTAATTTGGTAAGGCTTAGAGTTTCGCATTGTACTAAATCAATTTTAGATGAACAGTAAATCCATAGTTCTTCCTCTGGCTCTCACTCATGGTGCAGTTCTACAAAAATACAAAAATAAACAAAAAAAGGCCAATAAACACTGACATACACACATTAACTCAAAATTAACACTAACACCACAACCCCGCTGAACCCCTGCACAGAAAAAGAACACATTTTCAACTAGAAAAGCACTCTGAGAGGACAGACCACCACCAAGGCAGATCAGTGCCCCCCCGACCCCATTCATCACCAAAATTTAATCATTTGTTCCTTGTGCCAGTACCAACATTTCCTGAAATTTTCATCCAAATCTGTCCATAACTTTTTTAGTTATCTTGCACACAGACACAGACAAACCAATGCTGGCAAAAACATAACCTCCTTGGCGGAGGTAACAACATGCCCAATACCCACAATGCAATGCAGAGATAAAAAGGTGTGGTCATGACCAAAACTTAATGATTTAATTCCATTCAACTTAAACTTTTTCGTACTTTCGACTGTGTCTACAAATTAGTAGAATATACTGAACATTTTATAGTAATGGAATAAAACTTAAATCATTTAAGTACACTGTAATTAAAGCATTTTAGTAAATACAAAGTCCGGGCTTACAGTGCACACATGAACCCCAAATACACACTAACACCACAACCTGCTGAACCCCTGCACAGAAAAACAGCACATGATCAAGCAACATGCACAATACCCACAATGCAATGTGACAAACACTATATGTTACATTTACTTGATTTTAAAATGTATTTGCTCTTCAATCTAGAAGTACTGGAGGTCAATATATGGGTTAGTTTGGAGTAAGACTTTCTTGATGACCCCCCCCCACCCCCACCCCCCCAACCAGACAATTCAAAGTAGGACGAGCCGAAGGCAAAGCACTGGCCAACACACGTCTGTCTGTAACTCCTAAAACGTACTGACTGATGAATACTACTGAGTTAGAAAAGTTCTTCTAACTGATGGTAGAAGGTTAGGGTTAGTAGAAGAGCTCCAGACGCAAATATTCACACTGGTATTTACAGAGAATATGATGGATATCTGAAAAATAGAATGAGTTACTCAAATACTCATTTCTTTTTTTGAAATAAACTTAAATAATAGATGTAAATATACGACAAAATTAACTGTTCGATTTTTAAGTGTTTATTTTGGTCCAACTCAAATTAGCACTGACAGGATTTTTATTAAGGTAGTATAGCTTTATATTATTGTGATATTTATTAAGGTAGTATAGCTTTATATTATTGTGATATTTATTAAGGTAGTATACCTTTATATTATTGTGATATTTATTAAGGCAGTATAGCTTTATATTATTGTGATATTTATTAAGGTAGTATAGCTTTTTATTATTGGGATATTTATGAAGGCCCTGAATTCTTTTACTCATACAATACTGGACTTGCCTGTAATTCTAATTTAATTATCAGTCATTCCGAAACAAAGTTTTGTCTGTCTTTTATTAGATCCATTCATTTTTGGAATGAATTACCTAAAAAGCTGAATTAACTTTATGCACTTTGAAAAAAGCTCTGAAACCCCCTTTTAACTAAACTTAACGTGTTGTAGA
The DNA here is from genome assembly GCF_902148855.1 of Sphaeramia orbicularis. Lineage (NCBI taxonomy): Eukaryota > Metazoa > Chordata > Actinopteri > Kurtiformes > Apogonidae > Sphaeramia > Sphaeramia orbicularis. The sequence continues at coordinate 45,471,547 of NC_043975.1, forward strand.
TGAACAGTCAAAGGGATTGTACGACCCTTTTTATATTCCATATGTAAAGTTTCTGTATGAAATTCAATCTGTACTTGTATGTTTTTTTCATTGTATGTCAGGGGTGTCAAACTCATTTTCTGTCAGGGGCCAGTAAAATAATAGCACAATAGCCTATAAATAACAACTAAAAATTTTTCAGTGCAAAAAATTACATTAAATTTTGAAAATTTTTACATTTTACAAACTATCCAAAACAAAAAAGATGTGAATAAACTAAAAAAAACAAAACAAAACAAAACAAAAAACAAACAGAAATTTCTGAAGAAAAATAAGCACAATTTTATCAATATTATGTCTCAACTCATGATTTCTACATGTGCATTACAGATCAGATCTACCAAAGCACAAAACAGGCCGAATACTGTTAAAATTGCACTTATTTTTCTTTAGATATTTGAGGTTCATATTTGTACCGGTTAGTGACATTTTATTACTAAAGGATATCAGAACTGAATGTTCTTTGCAATAAATCAAAGAGAAAAAATGAGTGTTGCCATTATTTATAGGAATAATGTCATATTATTTTTTTTCACATTAAACCAAGAAGAAAATTTGAAGAAATTATTTCTAGGTTATTATGCTATTATTTTCGAGTTTGATGGCCTTGACTGTTAATATCTTCAGGTTAATTTTTGCACTTTGCAAATTCATCCCGCAGGCCAGATTGAAAGTTTTGGTGGGCTGGTTTTGGCCCTCGGGCCACATGTTTGACACCTGTGGTACATGCATTTAAGTTTGAGTCTTTTCATTCCACCACATTGGAGCTAACGGCGATCCTATTAAACAAACAAATAAAAACACATACATGAACAGGCTGAGAGTTCTGCCCTTTCTGTTGTCAGTGGACCATCTGTGGGTTCTGGTCCGTTGGTGGACAGACATGGTTCCTTTTCTACTGTTTGTACAGGAGACCATTAATCCAGGAAATAAAGGGCAGATTAATCAATAATGAAAATGTCTCCCACACGTACACACTAGTAACTCTATCCAGCTTTCTGCCAACGTTGCATCTGTATCATCATACACATGTCGTATGCGGTGTGTGTTCATGTGTGTGTCGGTCTGATGGCTGTGGATAAGACGAGCGCAGACAGAGGTGGATGCTGGATCCTGCCTCAGCACATTTCCTCCCCCCAACACCCGGAGCCCTCCCACCACCGCTCATACAGTCAATATAGCACTGATGCAGGCTGCCACCGTAACCCTTTCACCGCCAGAAACACTGCACTGCACACACACTGGGACCAGTGGGAATGCTGGGCTCTGCCTCTGCATGTGTCATCAGGATGGAAGTGGGATTTACAACCAGTCACTTAGAACAGACATTACCATATAAATACTGTATTACAAACAAAATTAGAATGATACATCTCAAGATTTTACATAACGTATATCCCTCCAACGCTATTTTGTCTCAATTTTCTGATGTGGAAAAAATGTGTCACTTTTGTCATTCTTGTCCTGAAACTACTCTACTCTTATTCTTTCTGTGTGAACACTCTTTTAACTTCTGGTCTAAAATTTAAAAATATATCATATCTAAAAGTAATGAAAAAATAACAATAACATCTCAAAATGTAATTACATATTTTGAACATGACATTGGTAATTTAGAATTTGTTGTAAATTTGATCATTTTATTTGGAAAATTCCATATACACAAAAATAAATATACCAAAACACACCCCAAATTTTAAAATCTTCCTGATGGAATTTGAAAAATATATTGAATCTTTAGAATTTATCTTTAACAAAAGAAGCACTAGCACTATAAAGACTTTAGACTCAGTCAAAGTGATGCTTTACACCAGGGCTGTCAAACTCATTTTAGTTCAGTTCCACATTCACCCCAATATGATCTCCAGTGGGCCGGACCAGTGAAATAACAACAGTGAAAATGTAAAATTACATTATGATAATGTTTACATCTACAACATTTCCTTAAAAATCTGAATAACATGAACAACCTGAAATGTCTTAAGAAAAACAAGTTCAATTTTACCAATATTCTGCCTCAGATTATCAATTTATCATTTACACATGTGCGTTACAACTACAAATTCACAAAACATTTATTAACAGGCAGAATATTGGTAAAATTGCATGTACGTCCCTTAAGACATTTCAGGTCATTCACATTTTTTGTAAGACAGTTTGTTAATATAACCATTTTCATGTAATTTTACTTTTTTTATTTTTTTTTTATTTAAATTTTTTACAATAAAACAAAGATAAAATCTGTAGTTTTCATTATTTATAGGTTATTATGCTAATATTTTACTGGTCTGACCCAATTGAGATTAATTGTTCTGTATGTGGAACCTGAATTAAAATGATTTTTACAGCATTGATTGTTAATATCTTCAGTGTAATTCATCCTACGGGCTGGATTGGACCCTTTGGTGGGCCAGATTTGGCCCCCGGGCCGCATGTTTGACACCTGCGCTTTCCACAGTAAATCTAATGAATGTATGTCAACTGGAGTGAAAATGAGATTATTCATTAATCTAAATGTTACATTTCCTGTCAATGCGGAATGAAGTTTAAGATTCAGATTATCCTGAGATCAGTCAGTTTATGTGTGTGTGTGTGTGTGTGTGTGTGTGTGTGTGTATGTGTGTGTGTAAAATGTGCAGCCTCAGTTCCTCAGACCAACTCGCTTTAGTTTTTTCCCCAGCAACTATGTTTCAAAAGAGAACATTTTCTGATCAGATCTGAGCATCACGCTATTTCAAGTGCAGGTCATGAATAAGTTAGTTCAGAGTCTGCAATGAGTGAGTGAACGGAGAGGGGGGGGGAGAGAGAGAGAGAGAGAGAGGAGCAGAGGAGGGTTAGAGAGATGACCAACAGCAGGCCCATGAGCAGAGAAACACACACACACACACACACGCACACACACGCACACACACACACACACACCCAGACATACATACACACACACATACACACACACAGACATACATGCTCACACACACACAGACACAGACACACACACACACACACACACACACAGGTACTCTCTTTACTGCTCTTCAGTGGAGTCGTTTGACATAAGTATTTGTTTTTCCAGGTATTTATTTCTACTTTAATTTTAATGCCTTCAGGATTTTTTATTCATATTTTTTTGCATCATTGACTTCTATCACAGCATCCAGACTGAATTCAACTCCAACTGTAACACACAAAGGGTACTGGTGTATCCAGTGGTGTATGAAGATAATTTTGTGCCTGTATTATTCAAGAAAAAAAAAAAAAAAAAAGCAAACAAAAAACACAGTTCTGAAACAAAAAGTGTAGCATTAGCGTTGTAACCTTTGCATGTTTCAGAATAAAATCCTCGTTCACTGAAAGGGTGGTGTTTACAAGAGGGTCTTTACTTTGATTCAGTAGACTGACAGTGTGAAGAACAGATTTTTACAAGGCATTTTGTTAAAGCTCAAGTTAAAGTTAGGAAAAGAAAGATGCTTGGGGCCCAACTGGTCCTTCAGCTGTTTCTGTTTAATATCAGGGGTTTACAGACACTAGAGCGTCCCGATAATTTACAATTCTCTTTGATATTCAGGAGTGAAAATGTAAGGGCTCAGTACTTTCCAAACAGAATCCCATCAGACGCATACCTGCATGAACAGTCAAAGGTCAACACTCAGGCCCTGGAGGCTAATGCAGACGTCTGTCCTCTGGTTTCTGGGTGTCCATTATGTCTCCTAGACTATTTCCTCTTTCAGATCCAGTGGTCTTATTCCACTGTAAAGCACTGATCCTGTAAATCTGGGTTCTATCAGACTAAAGACCCTCAGTAACATTAATAACATCCTGTCATGTTAATGTGTTATTACTGTCGAATATGATGAGATTAGACACAACATTATCTGTGAAGATTCAAAATAATTGTAGGGATAAACAAAAACAGATGTAAATATTAAATGGAAAAATTGTATTTAAACAGTGACGGATTTGGTAAAGGTTTGGATGTAATCAGGGAAATATATTTTTTAAAAAATTGGTGAAAATAAGTTCTGTCATGCCATCCTTTTTTATTAAATTAAAACTTTATTTTAAAAAAATGGGGAAAAAAAGTTCAATGCTCTCATTAAAAACAATTCATGAAAACTACATTTTTGTTGGTATTATTTCTGCTGTCCTTGTTTATGATATGTTGTTCACATTTTCCTATCTTATATCTCTCATGTAATAGGTTTTATTTATTTTATTACCTTCGCCAAGGAACAGTGGAGGTTATGTTTTCATCAGGGTTTGTCTGTCTGTTTGTTTGTCTGTTAGCAAGACAACTCAAAAAGTTATGGATGTATTTTCATGAAATTTTCAGGAAATGTTGACACTGGCACAAGGAACAAAGGATTACATTTTGGTGATTATGGGGGCGGGGGGGCACTGATCTGCCTTGGCAGAGGTCTGCACTCTCTGACTGCTTTTCTAGCTTCATTGTAATTTCTTCCTTTTTTTCTGCCCAGTTTACTCAGTTCTTGTTCTAGTTATTGTTTCCATTATAATTATCACTGTGGTTGTTTTGTATTGTTGATATTTTCTTGTGAGGGTCTTTGCCACCTTCTTCTTCCTTTTTCTCCCTCCTTCACTCTTTCCTTCTCTTCTCCCCCTTTTTTCTCCGTCCCTCTGTTCCTTCATGTCAGGCATCGAAATGTGGTTCAACGAAACTCAAAATAAAGACAGTAGAATATCAAGGAGAGCCTCATATACTTTATGAAGTTTCCTTTGGCAAAGCAAATTAGTTCAGCACCAAAAGGTAAATAGACTAATATTCTGTTGTTATGATGCTGGACAAGACAAGTTTAGAAGAAAAAAACAAAACAAAACAATATTTTTACATTTTCAGTGCATAAACAGTGAGAGCTTCAATCTGTAAATGAGAAAAACACTTCACTGTGTCACTTAACTGATAAAAATATGATTTGGAGTATGAAGGTTAGAAGTTTTATATTAAAATAACAACTACCTTTACCACTCCGTCACCTGCCTGTAGATTCGTCAGGAAATGAATTCGTTTAACCTTCCATTTACAAATGTCACTCAGGTTTACACCACGATAAAAAGCAAAGCTATGTCACTTCCTGTCCCCACAAAATAAAACCACCACAGCCCCAGAAAAAAAACTACACAAAACCCCACGGCTGCTTTTATGTGACCTTTAAGAGTATGAAATAAACCTATGAAGCGTCAGTGTGCTTCTAGCACCTCCACAGTGGGCGGCAGGTTCTGATCCAACCGAAACCCCGCTGAGTTAGATCCACTATGTTCCAATACATGCACAAAAAGGACAAACATGGGTAGAAGAGGAAAAGGAGGCAGTGACTGACCAGTCTGCAGACGAGGGGAACCCCAAAGTGGTCCAAGTGTTCACTCAGCAGTCCACTGGAGACCCTGTTACCCAACAGAGCGATGGGTCCTGGTTTACACGGACCACCTCCTGGTTCGGCTCCTGCAAAAGAAGAAGCAGAAATCTATCAAATATTCAGATCAAATACATCTAGGCTGTAATTAAATAGTACACAAATGTCTTCTGTAGTTGAATGACTGTCTACCAGTCCAACCAAACTAACTCATTTACATATTTAAGTGAACTGGGGGAACTCGATGAAAACAGTGTCAAAGACCAAGGCTGTACATGGCAGAAAAGGAGCTGAAGGCAGCAGATGGTTTGTGGTTCATCGACCAACAATATGGAATATTATGAACAACAGGGTGAAGGTAAAGGGACAAACACACACTGTCAAATACCAACACACACTATTTACAACACAAACACACACTGTCAAACACAAACACACACTACTTACAACACAAACACACACTGTCAAACACAAACACACACTATTTACAACACAAACACACACTGTCAAACACGAACACATACTATTTACAACACAAACACACACTGTCAAACACAAACACACATTGTCAAACACAAACACACACTATTTACAACACAAACACACACTGTCAAACACAAACACATACTATTTACAACACAAACACACACTATCAAACACAAACACACACTATTTACAACACAAACACACACTATTTACAACACAAACACACACTGTCAAACACAAACACATACTATTTACAACACAAACACACACTGTCAAACACAAACACACATTGTCAAACACAAACACACACTATTTACAACACAAACACACACTGTCAAACACAAACACACACTATTTACAACACAAACACACACTGTCAAACACAAACACACATTGTCAAACACAAACACACACTATTTACAACACAAACACACACTGTCAAACACAAACACATACTATTTACAACACAAACACACACTATCAAACACAAACACACACTATTTACAACACAAACACACACTGTCAAACACAAACACACACTATTTACAACACAAACACACAGTCAAACACAAACACGCACTATTTACAACACAAACACACACTGTCAAACACAAACTATTTACAACACAAACACACAGTCAAACACAAACACACACTACTTACAACACAAACACACACTGTCAAACACAAACACACACTATTTACAACACAAACACACACTGTCAAACACGAACACATACTATTTACAACACAAACACACACTGTCAAACACGAACACATACTATTTACAACACAAACACATACTGTCAAACACAAACACACATTGTCAAACACAAACACACACTATTTACAACACAAACACACACTGTCAAACACAAACACATACTATTTACAACACAAACACACACTATCAAACACAAACACACACTATTTACAACACAAACACACACTGTCAAACACAAACACACACTATTTACAACACAAACACACACTGTCAAACACAAACACGCACTATTTACAACACAAACACACACTGTCAAACACAAACTGTTTACAACACAAACACACACTGTCAAACACAAACACACACTATTTACAACACAAACACACACTGTCAAACACAAACACACACTATTTACAACACAAACACACACTGTCAAACACAAACACACACTATTTACAACACAAACACAAATACACACTATTTACAACACAAACACACACTGTCAAACACAAACACACACTATTTACAACACAAACACACACTGTCAAACACAAACACACACTATTTACAACACAAACACACACTGTCAAACACAAACACACACTATGAATGGGCTGCTGTGGCCCAGGGGGCTAGAGAGTCGGCTAGAGAGTCGACTTGTGACCAAAGGGTTGCCAGTTCGATTCCACGGACTTGCAGAAAAAGTTGTTGGCTGATGTGCCCTTGAGCAAGGCACTTACCCCCCCATTTGCTCCCTGGGCACCTGCTATGGCAAGCCCATTGCTCCTAGTCTGCAGTGTGTGGTGTGTTCCTGCATGTTCTAGAGATGGGTTAAAAGCAGAGGTTGAATTTCAGTGTGTGGTTAAAAATGTACAATATACTGACAATAAAGGATCTTAAAAAAATAAAATTAAATTAAAATTAAAAATGAATGCAACACAAATGAACCAGCTGAGAAAGCCCCTCCCCATGTATGGAGGGTCTGAGCCCATGTCCAGCCCCATGTCCTGAGGCTGAAACAAAGCTAAAGGGTGAGACCAGATAAATGAAGGCGTTCCATGGGATCCAGGCACCACCAGTCCATGTCAACATCTGAGCTCCACCTTTTTAAGTAGTTTGGCAGCAAACATGGACACACACACACACACACACACACACACACACACACACACACACAGTTCATAAGGCCTGTTGGCTCACTTATGTCCTGCTTTGGCAAGTGTGGATGTTCTAGGCCTGCATCCCAGTCAACGCCCCGTGGGCTGTGTGTGTGTGTGTGTGTGTGTGTGTGTGTGTGTGCGTGCACTGTAAAAAATGACTGCAGAATTAACACCAAAAACTTGTAAAATTGCAACATAAAAAAACTGTAAGTGACAATACAAAGCAAAGTTGTTTATTTGAAAAGATTTTTGTGTTAAGGATAAAATCAAATACAGCTGTAGTTTTTACAGGAAGAGTATGTGAACAAAACCAGATTTGTATGTAGAAATGATGTATTTCTATTGTTTTTAGAAAATAAAACTGTAAATTCAAAAAAAATGTGATACTGTTTAAATTGCAAGACCATAATGTTGAAATAACGGCGTATTTGCTTTTTTTTTTTTTTTTTAATTAAAAAGTTATTTTAAAAAAAGTAAAAATTTAACAACTGAACATTTTAAACTTGTAAATTAATGGGTTGGTAGAGTGGCTCGTCCAATAACCAAAGGGTTAGTGGTTCAAATCCTGGCTCCAACTGTCCATATGTCCAAGTGTCCATGGAAGACACTGAACCCTAAATTGTTCCCAGCAGAACCTGGTGGCTTTGGAACATGCTTTGGACACCATGATGGTGTACAAAATAAATAAATAAGTGCAGTCCATTTACCATTTAAATCCAACGTTAAATCTACATGTTAATCCGTAAATATGTTTACAGTTGGATGTGTTTTTTTACAGTATTGTTCTGGTGTTCTGGTAACCACAGCTGCCAGTTTTTTTTCCGTAAAAACAAAAGGATTTTTTTTACTGTGTGTGTGTGTGTGTGTGTGTGTGTGTGTGTGTTTACTGCATGGTCTACTGCCCCATTTGGGTCACCTGGTGGTGATGGCTAGAACAGAATGACAGGAAGAAAACAGAATATGAGTTGGCCATATGGAGGTGCTTGGAGGCTGGGGGTCTCTGTCACACTGTTAGATACACATGCACACCCACATGCACACATTTACACACTGGATACGCCAACTCTCTACTCCAACCAATTTATCGCCTCCTGTGCTCAAACATTCTTTTACCAGTATCACTCTCCCCTCAGGACTCCGAAAACCCAAACCTAATCCGCTGGGCATATGTGCATGTATGTGTGTAAGTTAAAATAGAAGAAAGAAAAAACACTCTCAGTCATTATGTGATATGTGGCCACTGTCTCCACTGTCTCCAGCACTGCTAAGAAATAAAGACTACTTTATATAATTAAGAATCCTGAAGCAGCTCAATCAAACAGTGTGTTGAGGAGGTCACTGACTGTTTTTATTCAGTTACTAGTTATGAAGTACACACACACACAGATCCATGTACATCATTAGTGAGTCATTTAATTGGGATGAAGGAGAGGTGAGGGTGAAGGTTTCAGGACCACGGACAGCGCTTGGACACAGTTTCTCTGTTTTTCAGTCAAATGGATCCTTGGAGGATTTGCCACAGATACATGATCAGGTTTAACTGTTGGACTAGTCCAACCTCCAGGATCTTTCCAAGGACCTTAACTCTAACCCTTTTGGAGAAATGTCAAGGATCTGTGCATCCTCTGAACTGGTAAAAATACCCACAATCCTCTGTGAGTCTTTTAAAAACACTGTAAAATGAAAAAAAGAGCTAATGACAAGTGTTTTATGCTTTTATGTTTTTATGTGATTGGTAGAAAACACATTTTGTCTTTTAATACGATTTTCTTTTTATCTTTTTATTTTCTTTTCCCACCAAACACCTGAGCTTGTCCATGCTACGGTCTGCCATTATTTGGCACTGAGGCCCATTTAGTACCTGGTTCAAAAGTTTTGGGTTTAAAAAATCCAGCATTAATTAACTCTTAAACACCCGAACGTCCACCTTTAACCCTTAAAGACCCAAACGTCCACCTTTAACCCATAAAGACCCAAACGTTCACCTTTAACCCTTAAAGACCCAAACGTTCACCTTTAACCCTTAAAGACCCAAACGTCCACCTTTAAACCATAAAGACCCAAACGTTCACCTTTAACCCTTAAAGACCCAAACGTCCACCTTTAACCCTTAAAGACCCAAACGTCCACCTTTAACCCTTAAAGACCCAAACGTCCTCCTTTAACCTAAACCATCTACTGATCTAAACTGTTTAATTCCTGTTGATCCACTAATCCTATCAATCCATGTCAAAAATTGTTGTAAAATACAGTTTTACATCTTTTCATGGTCATGAGATATGACCCATTTGGATATTCAGAGGCTCTGTAGTTACCGTGGGAACAGTGTCATCTTCTACAACATTGATTCACCAGTTAAACCCATGGAGTTGGATCAACGACAGTGGATGGACACACTGGGTTTATGTTCAGTTAAGGACAGATTTCACTGGAAAAGTCGGTTCCTTCAGTTTTCTCTGTGTTTGATATAATAACCCTCAGATCTAAATACAGGAAAATACTTCATTTTTACTAAAAAAGTGCAAAATACAGAGAATCATATTATAATAAATGGTGATAAATCACTTCAGAAAAGTTAAATAGAAAGAAAAATTTATTTGGGAACTGACACAAAAGTAGCACTGGGTCTTTATGGGTTAAACAAACAAACAAACAAAAAAAGACTCAGAGGATTGTGGGTATTTTAACAGCACAGAGGATGAACAGATCCTTGACATTTCTCCAAAATAAAGACTCAGTAAAAATCCCAGAGGCTGGACTAGTCCAACAGTTAAACCTGATCATGTATCTGTCCTAAATCCTTCAAGGATCCATTTGACTGAAAAACAAAGAAACTGAGTCCAAGCGCTGTCCATGGTTCTGAAACCTCCACCATCACTTCTCCTTTATCCCAATAAAACGACATAATAAACCCTCCATCCCTCCTTTCCTCTGTCTTTCCCTCCATTCCTCTGTCCTTCCCTCTGTCCATCCCTCCTTCCTTCCCTCCCTCTATCCTTCTCTCCTTCCCTCCTTCCTTCAGTCCTTATCTCCTTCCCTCCATCCCTCTGTTATTCCCTCTGTCCTTCTCTCCTTTCCTGTCCTTCCCTACATCCCTCTGTTCTTCTCTCCTTCCCTCCGTCCCTCCGTCCCTCCCTCCCTTAATTATCCTCTCCTTCCCTCTGTCCTTCTCTCCTTCCCTCTGTCTATCCCTCCTTCCCTCTCTCCTTCCTTCCCTCCTTCCCTACTTCTCTGCATCCCTCCTTCCATCTGTCCTTCCCTCCATCCTTCCTTCCCTCTGTCTTTCTCTCCTTCCTTCCATCCCTCTGTCCTTCCCACTGTCCATCCTTCCTTCCCTCCTTCCCTTCAACCTTCCCTCCATCTCTCTTTCCCTCTGTCCTTCCCTCCTTCCTTCCTCCCCTCCATCCCTCCTTCCCCCTCTCCTTCCCTCCTCTCCACCTGGGACATCTGCTCAGGTATCTCTGCCTGTTCTATCAGTTTAGGTGTCGTGGCTGCTTCACTGACAGGGCTTTGATCCATCACCAACAGCCTTTAGCTCCACCAGGGCCACAGCTCTGCCAGGCTGGGGGCCAATGTGGCCAACACCCCCCTTCCCCTCAGGACAGTAGTACATAAGGGTTAGAACATCAGAACCTCTGCCAAGGTCCACAGAGGCAGAAGTAAAGGCCAGAGCCAAGCGGACTGAGGTGGGGGCGAGGCCGGTTTGGGACTATCAGTCACTGCTGATGATCCAGCAAATTAGCAAACGGGATCAACCTCCAGGATACAGGCTGTGATAAGGAGTTCAGATTTGGAAGAGAGATGTGAGAAGTTCCACAAGTGTAACTGATTGGTTTATGTACAGAGTCAGCCCAAATAATGTATACACACATCAGGAAAAGAAAAACTTGCATAAATATTTCAATACCAAATTAATTCAGATGTTAACATGTTCATTTGTTGGAAGCTCCAAGATGAAGTCTGGATTCTTTTAGGTCTCATTTTTATAAATTTATTTTTGACTTGATCTGACCACAAACAAAATGTAACTCAGCTGAGGATCCAAACCCCAAGCAGGAAATAGATCAGATATTTCAATACACATCACTTTTATAATCCTTGTAACCTTATCTTCAAACTATGGGCTGAACCGCTTGTGCTAGGTGGGTTGGGTCACAGACAATGGACAGGTGTCATCTGACTCTTAAGTCAAGCAGATGTGAAACCTCAACTCTATGTAAAACCCTATATTGACATTGTGTTTACATCTTATCCCCTGTGGTTTACAATCCTATGTGGGCATGTGTATTTAAAAGTGTGCCTAAGGTAAAAACCTAACTCCTGTGTTCATAAATCTGTCAGTGTAGTATGTTGACCAAGATGTGACCCACTGCTATCCTAAGAACTTTACCTCCAACCGGTGAAACAAAAAAATCTACTGAAACAAAGGAATCCTGACTACTATTGACTAAAACTTGATTAAACTTAAGACTTCAACTATCTAAATTAAAATAATATTTCACAGACATGACGAGATTAATACAAGTTACCTTTGGCCTCTACAATTACAAGAGGTGCTCAAAGTGGTGGCCATAGGTTCCAAGACATTTATGTGTACGGCGAAATTCACAAATCCGTGAAATTGTCAGACGTGTAGGAGGTTCTGAACCAAACTCACGCCTCGATTGTCTTTGGACTTTAAGAACATTTTAAAATTTGAAATACCACTTTAAAATGATCTTGCATTCCTCAGTCAACAACCGTAATGCTGCCATGTTGTAGACGTCATTTGTTGATGCTACATTCATGAGGGTAATGCCATCTATTGGGAAAACATCACACAACAGTACACAGTGTTATCGTACTTTGATCAAACTTCGAAAGAGGTATCAGTATGCGTAGAAGTACTTATACAAATTAAATATTTATGCAAGTTTTTCTTCTCCTGATGTGTATACATTATTTTGGCTGACTCTGTATAAGCCAATCACAGTGCTCGATCAGTGTTCCCACCTAAACTCAAATGGCCTTAAACACTAATAATACACTCCTGTGTGTCCAGTAACACACAGAGGACCACAGTTTATTCAAGGTCCATTCTTCTGAAGGATTGAAAATACGTCCGTCTTCCTTAAACTCACATGGCTGCTCGTACCTCTGTCCACAGCCACTTTAACCCTTAGGGGTCCACAGTCACGGCCCCATGACTGTATCACATGACATTTTCAACACGTCGTAGAATCAGAAGTCGGTCGTGTAGACCACTGGGGACAACAGCATTCAAAAGTGCAGACTTGAAACACTCTCCCACTTTTTATTTAATGATGATAGAGCAAATACAACCGGAGATATGACGGTTTGAAACCAGAGCAAACAAACGTGAGCTCTGTGCCGGCTGCTCCTGGTGTCAGCTGTTGATTCTGGAGACTAAGCACTACAAAGACAGCTAACTGTAAAACAATTAAATGAACACAAATATGTTCAATTATACATGCAGCTTTGCAACAGGGCGAAAAACCTGCTGAATTATTCACTATGTACAACAAATATGGCTTAAATCAGATGGAAACAACATGAAGCAAATATGATGATTACTGTATGTTGGCCTGGGAGTGCACCATATGCCTCTGTCCACACTGGTTAACAATTGTACACCCCATTTACATATGGATTACCACAAGCATATGGAAAAATGCATGTAAAGTTCCCACTGTGTCAAATCTGTTCAAGTACAAATGTAACTCATTGGCCCAGTCGTCACCTCCATCACCTCCTCTGCTGTTGGGTGGTCTGGACCCACTCATGGTCCTCAAACCACTCCAGACCTCTGTCATGTTGTTCTGCTGGAGTTTCCACTCCATCTTTCTCCATCTGCCACTCTGATCTTCACCCTCAGTAATCCCTGGGTTGTTCACACCTCCTCACTACTGCCCACCCTAAAGACCCCCTTCTTGTCGTTAAGGAGGTCTTTGATATCTTTGTTACCCACGGTTTTTGTTTGGGTAACAGCGGACAGTCTGAGCTGTAACTATGGAGTCTGTGCAGAAGGTGATGTAGTCCATAACACACTCCGTGAGCCCATCGATGTCCTTGCCGTGGGGCTGCCTGGAGCGCCTGCCAGTCTGTCCTCTAAAAACAGCCCTGTAGTCCCTCCAAGGCCCAGACCATGGAGAAGCCCTCGATAGACATGCTGTCATCAGAAATATTCTGGTTTAACCACGTCTCTACGAAGCACATCAAACTCCAGTCCTGGTCCTCCCTCTGACTCTGGTCCAGCGCTGTCAGCTCATCTGTCTTATTCACCACTGACTGAACGTTCCCCATTATAACAGAACGATAACAGAACGGGGACATGACTCATACATTCTCCTCCCTGTAAACCTCCTCTGTCTCACCTTCTCCTTCCTTCTCCTCTTCTGCCCTCCACCTCTGCATCCTCGGTGTGTTTGTCTTCACATTTCAGCCAATTTAGATCTGCCTGACTCACCCGCGGGCCTCAGAGCGATCAGCTGATCCCAGTTATACATTATCTGTTCAGTTGAGTTGTTGCACAGCGGTCCCATCTCTCAATGAGAGAAACAAACCCACAGCAACACAGACGAAGAAAGTAAAAGAAAAGAAGGGGTGGTGGTGGTGGTGAATATTTACACAAACACTTACTTTATCGTATATATATTTAATGAATTGACATTATTTATTGACATTACTTATTTATACTTATTGTATTATATTATATCATTACATCATGATGTTTTTATCATAACTCTTTACAGTAGGAGTGTCAAACTCATGTTAGTTCAGGGACCACATTCAGCTAAATTAGATCTGCAGTGGGCCAAACCAGTAAAATAATAACATAATAAATACAAAATACATAAAACATAATAAATAATGTCAACTCCAAACCTTTCTCTATGTTTAAGGGTGAAAAAAGTACATTTGCATTATGAAAAGGTTTACATTTACAAACTATCCTTTCAAACAATGTGAATAACATGAACAAACTGAATAAATAAGTGTAATTTTAACAATATAATTAATAACAGACAGAATATTGTTAAAATTGTACATACTTCTCTTGAGGTATTTCAGGTTGTTCATATTTGTTCAGGTTATTCACACTTTTTTGTGAAATAATACTTTGTTTTAGTGTAAATACATTAAAATATTTACATTTACAAAGAAAATAAATTGGAATTGTCATTATTTTTATTATGTTATTATGATAGTATTTTACCGATTTGACCCACTTGAGATTGAATTGGTCTGAATGTGGAACCTGAATTAAAAGGATTATTAATATCTTCAGGGTAATTTTTGCATTTCACAAATTCATCCCAATCATCCTTTGGCGGGCCGGATTTGGCCCCCAGGCCACATGTTTGAAACTTGTGTTTTACAGGGTTTATATTGGATTTTTTAAAAATTCTTTGTTTATTTGGAAAAGCAATTAATACAGAACTTCCCTAACGGGTAAAATTCAATATCCACACATCAAATTTGAAAGACCATGCTAATCCAAGATTTTTAGTCGAATATAGAACAAATAAAATATAGAAAGAAATGTGGGCTGGAGGAGAGGCTTACTCATGATCAGCAAGCTGCTGGGGGTACCTGCCCATGCCTTTGTCTTCTGTATGTGTCCTGTGGTTTGAATGTTTTTTGTGTGTGAGATGCTCTCTCCAGACGGCAGAACAAATCTACCTACGGGTATTAATAAAGTCAACTTGAACCTTGAACATTATTTTACTTACTTTACGGTTGTTTTTCATAGTGGGGCTTTGCCACATATGTGTTGATAATATCTAGTTTAAATATGGATATTTGAATATATTATTGCAATATTGCTATATAGGACAATATAGAATATTATATGGATTTATATTATATATGTATATGTGTTTTTGTTTGTTTTGTTTTGTTTTGTTTTTTTAGTTTTTATTAATATCTGGTAGGATAAGTTTTAAATAGGTAAGATATTAGTGTATATAAGAAAAATGATGTGTGATATTATTATACTATTATTATTATTATTACATTCATACAAAATAATAATTGCTATATAGTGATCATAAGGAATAGAAATTGGGGGTAGGAGTACATAAGTTTTTACTTCTTCCTACTCCTTTTCGAGCACGTATAATTTCATTTCATTTGTTTTATTTATCTTATTATTATTATTATTATTATTATTATTATTATTATTATTATTTACCTTTATTTATTTATTTATTTATTTATTTAGTTAGTTAGTTAGTTGTTTGTTTGCTTATCAATCATTTATGTACCAGTACTTATATTTTGTTGGTTGATTTTGTTTTGATTTCACTGTCTACACATTCGAAATAAACATTTCATTCATTCATTCATTCATTCATTCATTTGTATTGTTTGAAATGTGTTTTCCCTTTGTCACTGTTTTCTTTTTCTCTGTGTAAAAGCCAAACTAAATTGACCATCACTTCATTTTTGGAAACAATAAACTTTTGTCTTTCTTTTTTTTATGGCCTATTTATTTATTTGTTTATTTATTAGGGCCAGTGCATATTAATGAACATGAATGAATTTGAATGAAGCTTAAGTATTACAGATGATCCTGGAGGATGATTCAGACCTGGTGTCCAACTACAAAACAGATCAATGAAGAACCCATCTCCCCTAATAGTAGACACTGTATATACACATATACAAGCGCATGATGCCGAGGACAGCAATAATGTGCAAGGTCAAGGGAGCCGTGGCTGACGGAGTTTGGCGTTCCATACATGTAGTCTGTCTAATGTCGGCTCCAGGGAAATCATTAAATCCATAACACCAGGATGTATGTACATCCCTTCATTCTTTGTGTGTGTGTGTTCAGAGGCACCAGGGACACACACTAGTCATTTCATGCATGAAAAGCTCATCCCACTGGTCAAAAATCAGCCTCGGAAGGATGCACAGAAGAAGGAATGTGTATATGGAGGGAGGAATGACAGGTCGACAGGTCATGTTTAATAAATGAGCTTCATTTTAAAGTCTGGGCTGGAGAGGGGGAATGGTGTAATTGTCCTTTAATCTGTAAAACACACCAGACTGTTATTATTCAATCTGTAAAATACACCAGACTGTGATTTAATCTGCAGCCAGTGTTGGGAATAACAGCGTTACTAACGCTGTTATTGTTTTCCAGTAACGGGTAATCTAATGAATTACTATTTGAAACATTAAAACGCCGTTACTGTTACCGGCAGTGAAATGTGGTGCGTTACTATGCACTGATGTCTAACAGCTGTTATCTGTCCTGGCTTGCTCAGCCAGGCACGAGAGGTGTGATGTTCGCTGAAGAGTTGAGTCTTTTGAACGGCTCTTTTCAGTGAACGATAAGAACCGATTTGTTGCAAGTCGTTCATTTACGAGCCGTTCTTCTATTCAAATTGCCCACACTGCCTTCATGCTTCACCTGTGTGTCCATGAGTCTGAATTGTCCACGCTGCCTTCACCTGAACAACTAATGACATGTCTGAATTTGAGTGATCCGCAGCACACCCCATTCACTTGAACACAGCTACGTGCACAGCTAATTTAGGGGAGGAGTTATCAGTGAGTCCAGCTTACTGGACTGAAGACATTTACTGCTGGATCCAGGAGGAGCGACTGAAAAAAGTGGAGATGTGGGATTAACAGAAGGAGCATCTTCTTCCTATAAATGCAGATATGCACTTATGTGATGGAAAAACCAGGCCCTGGTGGACCCCAGTCGGACCCTGGTGGACCCCAGCCTCACCACAGTCATGGTCTGCAGTACCTGTCTGCTGTTCTACTCTATGAAACTGGCCTGTGAAACACGCTCAAAAATCAGTTTCCTTTTACATATTTGAAGGTTTTTCAAAAAAGTAACACAATAATTACTTTCCCTGGTAACTAATTACATTTATGAAGGAGTAATTCCTTTACTAATTCAATTACTTTTTTGGGAAAGTAACTAGTAACTATAATTAATTACCTTTTTAAAATAGTAATTTGCCCAAAAATGTCTGCAGCTGACTCACTAAAGGACTGCTATACTTAGAACTGTGAATTCCATACACATGCATTAATTATTGTTATTGTTGGTGGCTTTACTAATATAAGACATATATGAATTAAAAAGGTATTAAAGAAATATAACCCTAATTACTGTCAACCGTCAGATTCACTCTATCTAGATGGCACCGTTTATCTGGAAAGTTTTTTATTATTTGAACGATGACAAGTCAGAGTGAAAACAAACTGAAATGAAATAGGAGTAATGAGGCTATTTTTAAAATGTAAGGAGTAGAAATAAACAGTTGTCTGAAAAATAACGACTCCAGTAAAGTACAGAGAACCAATATCTATACTTCAGTAAAGGGAACAAAGTATTTGTACTAGGGATGCAAATTATCGATTAATCCATTAATCATTAGTTGGCTGACCATATCGATCAATTAACACTTAATTGAGAAGAGGCCATTTTCCTGAGAACCTAAATTTCTCTTCCGATAGGGTCTGTAAGAATAAAAGTTAAATATTGTTTATATTCTTCATGAAAAAATCATGTCATATCCCTTAATGAATGATTTATTGAACCATTGGATACAGAACAGACAGTGGCATTTATGGAGTAGAACTAAAGAAATTCAACAGAGAAATTCAATAAAATAAATGGATCTGAAGAGGAGCAGTTTAGTAGAAATGGACATTTCTGACTTGGCATCACTGACACAATGGAGCCAGATTTCAGCTATCCCAGCCTCGGCGTTATTCAACTTCAGCAATGAAGTGTAGTTTGGGCAGTGGCGCCCGCTACTGTCAACACCACAAATCCAACCTGGGAACAGGGCAATTAACTGACAATTAATAATTTAATCAAGCAAATTCTTACTGACAATTAATTGATAGTCGATTAATTGTTTACATCTCTAGTATGTACTTCATTACTTAACACCTCATATAAACTGCATATAAACTAGTTTATGGCCTTTAGGAGACGGACTGGACTGAACCAGACCCGACCTGCATTATGGACAAATCCACATCATGAAACGAATACACTTCAACAACCCCAACAACATGAAAATATCAGTTTAGAAGAATATAATGAAGTATCTGAAAAATGTCTATGTTAGTGTGCAGAGGGACCTGATTCAGGAACGCTCCATCATTTATAAACCAACTAGAGTATCCTGGTCACATGACACATCCATATTTAGGATAATGATGTCGTATGTGGTGACTGACTGATTAAAGGTGTAAAGTCCAGCCCACAGTTACACACGTTCACATTCAGCTCATTCTTTTCATCTGTTTCTCATCATCACATAAACACAGATGGAAGCACAAAGGCTCACACCAAGAGGCTTCCATGTCACTTCATTCTCTTTGTGTCACAGTAAACTCATTAGATTTTCCTCCACATCTATTCCATCTCCATAACTGCTCTCTCTCTGCTGCTATAATGTACCACCTGCCAGCCTGATGCTGCCAGTCCACACCACAGCGCTTCACCACCTTTTCTGCTCAGTTTCCAGTTACAAACTAAAGCCCAGTTTACACCACAACGCTCTGGGGTGAAAACCAATAAATATTTGATCACATGTGCCTTTCGTTTAGACCCAACGGCGTTTTTAGGGTTTGAAAACTCAAAAAAGTGAAACCACCTTCTAGAGTGGAAATCTGAAAAACACTCCACTCTGGCGTCACCGTCTGAAGGGTTGAAAACACAAAACTGCTGAGTTTCCATCACAGGCAGGCACCAGTACAGGAAAACAACTACATGTGGGATTATTTCCCTGCAACGGACCTTCAAGTTGGCCTAGCCGTAAAATTGTCAGTTTTTGTGTGTTGCCTGTTCTGTTTCCTGTTTTGTGATTGTATTTGGCACTGGGAAAGAACAGGAAGTACACTGTAAGCCCGGACATTGCATTTACTAAAATGCTTTAATTACAATGTACTTAAATGATTTAAGTTTTATTACATTACTATAAAATGTTAAGTACATTTTACTAATTTGTAGACATAGTCGAAAGTACAAAAAAGTTTAAGTTGAAGTTAAGTTTTAGTCCTGACCACACCATTTTATCTGTGCATTGTATTGTGGGTATTGGGCATGTTATTGAAAATGTGTTCGTTTTCTGTGCAGGGGTTCAGTGGGGTTGTGGTGTTAGTGTTAATTTGGACTGAATGTGTGTATGTCAGTGTTTATTGGCCTTTCTGGGTTTGTTTTTGTATTTTTGTACAGCTGCACCATGAGTCAGAGCCATAGGAAGAACAATGGATTTACTGTTCAGCTAGGATTGCTCCTCAGCATTATAAATCTTTATCCCTTGCCAAATTAAAATCACTTCCTGTGCTGGCAAATTGTATTGAGCTAACTTTTTGCCTAACTTCCATCCACACTATGATATATAAAGTTGAATAATTTTACAAAGCCATTTATATTGTTAAAGACTTTTGTGTAAATCAAGTTGAAATCGAGTCCAATGAACTGATGATATTAAGGCTAATAATTATACAAAACAATTGACATTGCAACAAATTTTAAGTTAAATCAACTTGGTATTTAGTGTGTTGTACTTAAAATAGCAATTCCATTCAAATCAAGCATTTAAGTTTAATACACTCAAGTTTTCATTATTCATTACTTAAATTTTTAAGGCAACGGGTTACCTCAGATTTTTTTAAGTAAACTCAACTTATCCGGTCTTACAGTGTACCTCCATAACAGTGGGGATTTCTCATAGACTGCAAGGGCGGCCCGGCTTCCCCTAAAATTACGAAAATTAAATGGTTAAATATGTACGGTTGTGTTGACATTTTATTGACTACAAATGTGTCAGAACATGTTCATCTTAAAGATGACTTCGTTCAGAATCAGCTTTATCACAAATCAACAGACTCGATGTTGTTCACTTCTCCATTCCCGTTGTGCTGTTTTCTCATACATCTCTGCTCTGTGCATTTGTCCGTAGACTGCGGGCGTCTCTGGGCTTCAATGGGACTGAGTGGAACAGTTTTTTTCATTGCCTCAAAACTGGACGGTAATTGGATAAATGCCATGATGTTGTCCCGCCCCCGAACGCCGGGCGTCTCTGGGGGTGAATGGAGCTGTGGGCGGAGCTCGGCCGGGCTGGACGCCAGAATCCCACGTGCTGATTGGAGGATCAGTCAAAAGGCTGAATCCCGTTTGATTGACAGCTATTTTCAGATCTGCTCCTTCACTGACACAGTTCAGTTTAATACCGTCGCACATTCTGCTGTGAAATCAAGAGAGAAACCACTATGAAATTACTCATTCATTTCTTGCACTGTAAATAAAACACACTCATTGTACTTCCTTGTTTCAATTTAACATCATTTCAGCGTTTTCTTGTTTCAGTTCCATAATTTAATCACTTCTTGTTCGAGTTTAATATCATTTTGTAGATAGTTAAATCAATCAAACTGTCGGCTAGGTCGGAGTGAAAGGAGCATCTGTAGTTTAAAAAGTCTGAAGTCTTACACCCACAACACAATGGGCCAAGGCCGTCTGAGCAGCCCAGCTCTGCTGGACATTGAGAGGACACTGGTCCAGTTCCTGGAAAAGACGCCTACTTGGTACGATAAGGTCACTGAGCATTTTGTTAAAAAGGAACGGAGGGCCGAATGTATGTTTAAATAACTTGACTTTTTTGGGGTTTTTTTTTGTTTTGATGTAAGCCGACAATGAGCTTCCCCTGTCTGAAAGACGAGCAGTCGCCACTGCTCCATAAATAGGACGTTTCACACACTTTTCTGTGTCCGTCTGCATGCAGATTTTCACCCCAAAACACACGTCTAAGGGCCGGATCTACTAAAGGTCTGCATGTATTAAAACATGTGCAAACTCATTGCACATGCAAAAAAATGTACAAACTGATTTACTAACAGTGCGCACTAAGTGTTGCGTCTTTCAAAGGTGGAAATAGTACGTCTGCATCCAGTTAGTACATTTGACACAGTGAATATGAAATATGGGGCGTTTGCATGTAGTTGTACATGTGCTGGGAGGAGAAAATGCAAATATATTAATTTAGCACACGCAAAGTGATTTATCAAACTGCGTCTCAAAGGGAGGTGTGAACGGTTTGGATACATAATTGCGCACACATGGCCATGGTTAGGAGACATCAAAATGAGGAAACGAGATGTAGAGAATGCATTTTTCACCCTCGTGTGAACATTTTTGGAGTGATGGAAGAAAAAATAATTGATACATATGTCCAGTGAAATTCTCTTGCTGCATGAACAGGTATTTGACTTGTTTTGATGACCTTTTTCCTCAAATTTAGTGTTTTTATCTGGTTTTAAAGACCCCTTTGTTTTTTTTTTTACAGTGTAGGCATTTACTACTTTGACACAGTTGAACAAAAATTCTACTTTCTAATAAAATAATGGATTGTTCATTTCAGTCGTGCATAATCTGATCTGTTTACAACATTTAAAACTTGCTGCCATGTCTCAGCTATTAAAGCTGTCCAACCACATAACCTAATCTGTTAAAAACTGAACTCCCTTAATAATCCTTTTTTATTTTTTATTTTCATTCTGTATTAATATTGCTTGTAATCTTTCTTTTCTATTGAATATTATACAAAGCTAGATATGTCCATACTGTTATCTCTTTGGATGTTTGAAAAAAAAAAAAAAATCACTTCTAATCCCTAAAAAAGTGGGACAGAGACAACCAGAAATGTATTAGCCTCACTGAACCTTGTTTTGATGGAGAATGTTGTTATTTTTTTTTCTTAAATATGTACACTGTGAGGATATGTAACAGATTCATGTGACTGGAAGATGTTGTGTCTCTTATGCTTTAACCTCCTGAGACCCAGGAAATGTCAGCAAAGTACAAGCATTTTTTTGTTTTTTATTAAATACGTGCCTATATTGGAAATATCATGATGCAACAGTTTTTTCAGATGCAGTTTTAAAAATTTTTATGCAATGTCCTTTGTGGTGGACAGTTTTCTTTTCTTTTTTTTTTGTATAAAGTTGTGAAACTCTTGTCCACAAATGTGGACAGAAAACCCATAGCTGGGTCTGAGGAGGTTAAGATGCACACGCCCCCATCCATCTATGATCTATGCATCGTATAGTCAGACAGGGAAGAGTGTCGCTTTGACTTTAACCCAGTGTTTTTCAACCTTGGGCTCCGGAACCCATGTGGGGTCACCTGAAATTTCTACAAATTAAAAAAAAAAAAACGTACTAATAAAAAATCTATGTTGAGTGGACACAGACAATTACAATACATAAAGCACTGTGGTTCTGTTTATCTGTCAAATGTTCATTGTGGTCAGTTTGAGATGCTGCAGCTCTTTCATAATTCATAGTTTGAGTTCTTGTTTGTTCAGTATTAATTGTCAGCCTTGTAAATCCAAGTTGGATTGACTATACATTTCCTGACCAAGGAAAATCCAATTCCCCCTTTGTGCAGTAATCTACACCTGGATTTACTGCCTCCGTCCGCAATAATATACATTATATAGACTAAATGTCCTCTAAAATTAACATTTATTTACAACGTAGTATAGCAAACTATTACATGATCAAAAACAAATTAATTTTAGCAACAAAAAAAAAAGTTTCTTTTTTGAATGTCTGGGGTCAACAGAAATTTGAGATGTTAAAATGGGGTCTGGAGACAAAAAAAGGTTGGAACCAGTGTATTAGCCATACGGGGGATAAACGCTGAATTTACACAAAATTGTCTTGGATTAACTTAATAATAATAATAATAATAATAATAATAATAATAATAATAATAATAATAATATACACAAAAGAGGAAAAGAATAATTGTGGTAAAATTGTTGTTAAATGGAGATGAAAATCTAAAAGCATTAAGAAAATATGAAAAAAAATCCACTGTTTTTTCCTCTTGAAACCAAACCAAAACCATATACGACACCACAAAACCATTCATCAAAATAAGGGTTTGCGTGTAGAATACATATTCATTTTACTGTAAATAACTTAAATTACATTTTTGGCTCCTTTTTAACCGACACATTCACAAACTAATCTACATTTAAGTTTTCATGACCAAATGTTGTACACACCACCACAAAGTTCAGTTCCTCTAAAACACGGTGTGTGTTTGTGTGTGTGTGTGTGTGTGTGTGTGTGTTATTTACAACATACTATAGCAAACTATTACATGATCAAAAACAAATTCATTTTAGCCAAAAAACAAAGTCTCAGTTTTGAATTTCCGGGGTCACCATGAGCCAAAAAAGGATGGAACCACTGCTTTAACCTTTCCCTTCATGTTTGTGATGCAGGTGTTTATTAACGTCTGTGTGTATGTTGTTTTGGTTCGGGGGGTGGTGAGGTTTGTTGACCTACACTCTCTACAGCCCTTGAGTCCTGGCAGCCTGTGCACCCACCCCATATGCCACACTGTAGAGTGGGACTGGGATGGGAGGGGTTGGCATGGCCTGGACAATACCGGTCCAGGTGGACTCAGGCCATTTTTCTCCTCTGTCCAATAGAGGGAAAAAAGCAGCCACTGCAGAGCCTTTATGGAATAATGATTCACTGGATAACATGATATATGTGTAATTACTGGGAATGGTGTGCAGAAGGAAGACACATCATATCGCACATGGCAGCCACTGGTAATTAGCTGTAATTAGGTGTGAGCTGGCATGCAGAGAACTGTATACCCTGATTATTGTTAGCATCCAAATGAAAAGGAAACTAATCTATACCTCATTAATGCTACTGTATTACTTGATTACTATAGTCAGTGTCTGACTTCACTATTGGACCTGTCTGTTTTACTATAGAATGTCCATCTATCAAACAGTTTATGGAAAAGGACTCACAGAGATCTGCTCTGATGACATCATTGGAGGCGAAGACGTTATTGTTGAGTGGATTGACTTCAATGGAAATACTTTTCAAATCAAAGAAACAGGACATTTCTCAAACCCAGGGGTGTCCAACCCTGGTCCTCCAGATCTACTATCCTGCATGTTTTAGATGGATCCCTCTTCCAACTCACCTGGGGCTCATTTCTACATTAAATGGTGAACGCCGTCGTTTGTGTGCCCTTCAGCGCGAATAGTGAGCTAATGATGGGTTGGTGAACGCAGAGGCTTAACGAACGCAAAATCCGTTTCTGCGCTTGTTGCGTTTGTTAAACCATCATTAGCTCACTATTTGCACTGAAGGGTGCGCTAAACAGGTGCGTTCACCATTTAACCCAGATCAGCGCCTCCGCTCTCGCTGTTTCCATTCATCTGACAGCATTATGATGAGAATGAAGAATTATTACAGACTATCTGTGACACTGGACCTCCTCCCTTACCCTCACCTGTCTGGATGGACCTCTCATCTGACTATAGATGGACCCCCTCAGCTGTCTGCATGTGCCCCCCCAACCCCAACCCCCCCAAACTGAACTGAATTATTTACACATATATATCGTGCGTGCGGCTGGATGTCTGAGGATGACCCCAGATATTCCGCACAGGTGACTTTATTAACAGAACTGTAAACGATCGCTGTTGGTCTTAACCACACCGAACAACAAGACAAATAGATTGTACAGAAAAACTGAACTCTGTTCTGTTCCTCTCATCCACAAGCTCATATCTCATTACGCGCGCGCACGCACGCACGCACGCACGCACGCACACACACACACACACACAAACACACACGCTGGTGTGTGTGGTACCGGTTCACTGGCTCTGCCCCCATACAGTTCTCATTCATTCATTCATTCATTCATTCATCTCTCAAAGCCACACACACTTTGCCCTAAACTAATCTATATTTATCCATAAATTGATAGAGAACAAAATTCAGTGAGTGGATAAATTTATTCATTTTTATCGGTGCAAAATGTCCGTGGGAAAAATCTGATATCATTAAAGATATTGCCAAACTTGTGTTAAAATCTTCTTTTTCAAATGTAAATAATATTTCAAAGGAATTATATGACCGAAGTCAAGTGAAATGGAGCTACAAGAATATATCCTCACTCAAAGGAGAAAGTGAGTCCAGACTTTTGACTGGTAGTGTAAGGTTTTCATGGTGTACGATTGTGTTGTCATTTTTCATTAATCAGATGCAGGATAATGCAGGAGGATGCATAATGTGGGTTTTTACATTAAATCACAAATGACATGAAAAGTTATTCCATAAACATGGTGACGAACATAAATATGGTGTTGATTTACAGATATATTCATTATTGTTATATATTACCCCTCTATCCCGTACTAAATTAAAAAATGATTGGGTTTCCTGGTGTGTCCACACATATCGACACATTTCTGTTAAAACTCTTCTTCAATTGTTGTAACATCCATCAACATCTGTTTTTTTTTTGTTTTTTTTAATTCACGTGATTCTAGTTGCGGAAAAAGGTCTTTCCACTGCAGTTTTGCATGATATACCATTTGCACTATGCCCAAAAAAACCACCTCTTGCCAGCGCAAAAACTTTTAATCAAAAAACAAGACTTTTGGTAAAATTGTGGTTTTTCCATTAGGTACATTTTTGTGCAAAAACTGGGAGTTCACAGGTTGTGTGGACCTTACTTTATTTTTTCATCAAATCTTTTTGGGATTCTGTACACCTTTCATTTTCTGGATGCACATGTCGATCACCCCTCATACATTTTATGCACAAATTATATTCACACAATTTGAGGTTCAATGGAAAAGAGACTAGTGTCTCAGTGACCTGCTGCTACAGGACCAAGGAAATATAAGGAAACTCTTCCAATGGCTGACTGCTGTTTTCCCATTACACCCCCAGTGGAGAAGCCCCCCCCCCCCCCACACACACACACACACATACACACTCCACAGCAGGCCAAGCTCCTGCCTGCGTATATGGAAGCTGTTATAGTAGTAATTGACTTCATCAATTAAGAGACAGACGCCACACATCTGTACATTTGTCTGCTGTGGAGACGGAGATGTCTTACTGTGTGTGTGTGTGTGTGTGTGTGTGTGTGTGTGTGTGTGTGTGTGTGTGTGTGTGTGTGTGAGAGAGCTCTTCCATTCCAGTGTGTTGTGTTGGAATTCCAACACAACCACACCTTGTTCTAGTTAATGACCCACTGATACGGTCGTCACCTCAACCATATTTTAATGAAGGAACATGTAAAATCTATGGCTGTGGTCATCAGAGTTCTGTTGGACCAACCAAATAGGATCCAATGGAAGTGATAGTTGTACCTCAAAGGTAATTACGATCCTAAAGTAACCACTGATCATACTAAAAGAGTTGAAAACAAAAGTTTAGAGTGAGTAAAAGGGGTTAAATTCAGACGGATACAGTGAGTGCCATGTTACTTCCATTCTTTAAAATCTAAGATGACAACTGATAAGAACTTTGACATTTACAACAGCAAAGCTACAGAAAAGTGGAGGCCAAAACAACTGCCCACTGACCAGGATGACCATCAGCTCATCCAAATGTCACTCAGCCACGGTGGGAGGACATCATGTGAAAGACAAACTGGGATGGGACAGCTGGGGTGAAGCTCATGGGGACAACGGGTCAAAACAGAAGCTAGAGGACCTCAGAGGACCCTAGAGGACCACTGAAGACCACAGATGACCATAGACGACCACAGAGGACCACTGAGGACTCTAGAGGACCACTAAAGATGCTAGAAGACCATAGAAGACTATAGAGGACCATAGAGGACCCTAGAGGACCACAGAGGACCATAGACGATCATAGAGGACCATAGAGGACCACGGATGACCATAGAGGACCATAGAGGGCTATAGAGGACCACAGAAGACCATCAAGGACCACAGAGGACCACGGAAGACCACAGAGGACCATAGAAGACCACAGAGGACCATAGAGGGCCATAGAGGACCACAGAAGACCATGGAGGACCATAGAGGACCACAGAACACCATCGAGGACCATAGAGGACCACAGAAGACCATAGTGGACCACAGAAGACCATAGAGGACCATAGAAGACCACAGAGGACCATAGAGGACCACAGAAGACCATAGAGGACTACAGAAGACCATAGAGGACCACAGAAGACTACAGAGGACCATAGAGGACCACGACCATATTAGTCCTGTGCTCAGATCTCTGCACTGGCTTCCTGTGGCTCAGAGAATAGACTTTAAAACAGCTCTGGTCGTTTATAAGTCTCTCCATGGTCTAGCACCAAAGTACATCTGTGACATGTTGGTCTCATATGAACCATCTCGGACCCTGAGAACCTCAGGGACTGGTCTTCTGCTGGTGTCCAGAGTCAGGACTAAACAGGGTGAAGCTGCATTTCAGTTCTATGCAGCTGAACTCTGGAACCATCTTCCTGATGATGTGAGACAGACCTCTACTGTGACAATGTTTAAGTCCAGGCTGAAAACAGCTCTGTACAACCGTGCATAGAACAACTGAAAGGGTTCTATCTGTACTCTTCTCTTTTACTTTGTTTTAAATGATTATTATTTATGTTTTATTGATTATGTTTTAATTGTAATTGTATATTTTTAATCTGTCTCTTTTCCATTTTTGTAAAGCACTGTGAATTGCCCTGTGTATGAATTGTGCTATACAAATAAATCTGCCTTGCCTTGCCAGAGGACCGCATAAGACCATAGAAGACCCTAGAGGACCATAGAGGACCACATAAGACCCTAGAGGACCACAGAAGACCATAGCAGACCATAGAGGACCACAGAAGACCAATAATATATGAAGTAAGAAGTTATCAGAAAAATACTGAGGCATGGTACAGGTACCTGTACAATACATAGAGTAATAAAGTATCTGTACTTCATTTCAGTTTATGATGGAATCATGGCAGTAAAAGCTTTAGTCAGACACTGTACTAGTTCTCTCTGTGTCCTCCTTCCCTCCAGCCAAGTGATCAAAGTGCCCTTCTAAATGTGAACCAGCCTTCAGATTAATTGTTACATGAGCTTGAATACTGAGCACAAACAGTCCACATTCATCTCAAGTACAATATGAGGCAAAATGCACTTTGTTTCTCAGTGCTAAATGTCTAGTGGCAACAAAAAGCTCTGTTCAAACAGTAACAGCTGCTCTTACATGATGAAGCACTGACATCCAATATGGCTGCCAGCGCTTGGGGAAACAGGAAGTTTGAGGATAAGGGCGGGGGCTAACAGTAGAAGAACCAACAGCTGGCTGACAGTCACAAATGAGTAAACAAAGGCTGCACGACTCAGCCATTTATTATGGCATAAGGAGGCATTGTTGTTATTGTCATCGGCAGAGAAAAGAGGGTGGAGGGGGTGGGTGTATGCAAAGCAATAAAGGAACGAGAAAAAAAGCACAGAATAACCTCAGCTAGAAGTTGACTTTGAAATCAATTATGCATCTCCTGCTGAGACGAGTGTCTGAGACGTGCTGAGTGTTTCCGCCCTGACACACATGACGCCACACACATGAAACAGATGCAGAGATCTTCTACTGATGGGGACAGCAGGAGGAAAGCCCCCCCCCCACCCCACCCCCGGACACTGAGCCCTCTGTCCTGTGTTCTGTTAAGTGAGGCTGAGGCTGCTTTTATTTTATCTGCAAAGGGAGAAGGATTGTGCAGGGAAAGTTGGGCCAACGAGCCAAGTGCTTACAGAGCAAACATGCACTCTGAGCAACTATGGAAGGAATAATAAGAGAACAGATAGTTTTCATACATCCCAGAGCTGCTGTGTGTTGTCTTGTCTGGAGGTTCTTAGGGTGAAAACCTGACCTATAGAGTGAGGACGTCCCACTAGGGCTGCATGATTTTGACAAAAAATAAAATCCAGACTTTTTCCTCCAAAAACTTGATTTTCGATTTTTGGGTAAAACTACAAAAGACAACAGAAGTCAGCATCTCATTTTCATGAGCAGCTTGCATTGCGGGCTGCTGTGATGGTATCATGTGATGGGCCCACAGAAGTTTATTTTTTTCATTAAATCTTTATTGAATGAAGTAGAGTATACAAACAATGTATACAACAAGAAAATAACATAAGTTTACAAGTTATTGCAAGTTATTTTATTTATTATTATTTAACACTCTTTTATTAAATAATGTTAGTTCCTTTGTTAGGATTGCAAAAAAATAATGTTACGATGTTAGTTCTGAGCTAGTAGAATATGAACATTTGAACAGGATCTTAAACTGTAATGTCTGTAAAACATAATTTACATTTGAACACAGGAACATTTTGTGATATAACATTAGATCCTGTTCTGATCAAATAAAAATGTGTTTAGTATTTGTGCATATTTCAGATGTAATTCAATTCTTCAAGAAAATAATCATTTAAAAAATAAAGAAAGAAACAAAAAATTGCCTTTTTAACAGTATTGTGATATGTCGCGATATATCGTATCGTGATCCTAGGATTGTGATTTGTATCGTATTGCCAGATTCTTGCTGATACACAGCCCTAGTTGTGAAGGGTTCATTTACTGTTTGACCTGCCTCTAGTCCCCATCCAGCTGTTAATTCAGTTTATACCATGTACAGTAGCTTCTGGGTGATGGGGTTTAATCAAACAGATAATGAGGGATTTCCCACATGACTGATGTAGGTCCACCAGAACCTCAGTCTTTCACACACACACACACACACACACACACACACACACACACACACACACACACACACACACACACTCACACTACTTTTATAGACTCGCTCTAACAGGAAAATGTCTTTAGTTTTGGAGTTTGAGGAAATAGCAGGTAAAGAAAACAGTGATCCTTCCTCTGGGGGAGGGCAGTCTCTGCTGCCTCTCCTTACCTCTGCCTTACCCCTCACTTTTTTATGCCACATAAAAAAATCTATTGACAACTTCCCATCTCTCTGTCAGTACCCTTTTCTCCTCTCCAAACATTCTTGACATCCACCTCACTGTGGTATATTCTTTTCTGCCTTTACTTTTTGTTCAGTTCAGTGCTGTTCCTTTTCTCCTCCTTTCCTTCAAACCTTCTGAAAAGTCAATCATGTTATGACAGCTTGAGTTTGGTGCCTTTCAACAGAATTCAGAAACCATAATTCCACATAACAACATCTATGGGGAAGCCTCAGTTCTAGGATTACGTCTACATTAATCATCCATCCACCCATCCATCCATCCATAAATCTTCTCTTTGGTCTTCCTCTTCGCATGGTAACGCCATCATCATCCTCCCACCAATATATTACATATAGATGTCCAAACCATCTCAGTCTTGACTCCCTCATTTTGTCCCCAAATGTCCAACCTGATCTGTCCCTCTTGTTCACTCAGTTCTACTCCTGCCCATCCTTGTCACTCAAAAAGAAGATCTCAACATCTGCTCAGTTTTTAGCCTTATTGGACAACAATGCAACAGTTACTTTTTAGGAGGATTTTGTGTTTTTCAACTGGACACCCTCCTCCCAGATGCATGTGGCCTAAACCAGGTATCTGAATCATTGAGCCCATGCCTATCCAGCACCAACTTTACATGCTAATTGTTTTCCACAAAAATAGTTTTGACTCTGGTGCAAATTATTCTTAACAAAATATATGAATGTGTTTTAAACTAAAAGACATTCATGCAGATATAGAGGCATTCATCAGCCAACATGGACCCATATTCTTTCACTTTCACTCCTTTCATACAAGCTACATTCATATATACTCCACACAGATACCAAAAGAAAAGGGAGTGGCATACATACAATGACATCATAGATGGTTAAGGTTGAAAACAGGCTAGGGATGGGAATCGATAAGAATTTAATGATTCCGATTTCTTTGCTTATCAATTAAATTCCTTATTGACTCTCTAATTGATTGTCATTGGGTGAGGGAATAAAAGAGTACAAATGGGTGTGTTTGCATTAACTGTCTTTTATATTTCCATGTGCACAGAAAATATAACATATACAGTATGCACAAATAATAGGAACAGATGATGCCAGGTCCGGTTTGGGGGGGTGGGGGGGGCGGCACAGTGAAAGTGAAACTTTCTCTTCCATTGTTGTGCACCTCATTTCCTTTCCTCTACCTTCAGAAACTTTTATTTAAGGGGGCAGGATGTTTGTTGCCCGCACCAGAACCCGGCCCAGAAAATCGCTCTGCCACTAGATTCACAAGCGTCACTAAGTAGCGAATCAAATACGTGGCATTCCTGTAAATGAATCACATGCTGTGGAAAATGTTTGAGCATATTGGAGGGGTTTCCCCTTTTTGAAGAAATGGAAGCTTTTCAAGTGTTAAAAGTGGCCCTGCTGTCGTCTTTTTGGAGCGTTTCATCCTTAACGCCATGTTGGCTACGTCCTGAGCAAAACAATGCAGCATGTGTGTGACGTCATCACGCATGCACAATGAAGGTGGAATTGATAAGCAGAATCGTTAAGCAAGCAGGCAAACAATTCAAAGGAATCAAACTACTGGGAACCAGTTCTCAAAAAGGACCAGTTCTCACTTCCCTTCCCTACAGGTGGTGTGAGATATTTGACAGAATGGAGCTGGAGAAAGTCTAAAGCCAGAGGAGTGCCGGATGTTTTCAGTAGCAGTGGTGATCAGCTCACTGAGGTGATGCCACCTGAGGCAAAGACCTGTAGAGTATTTAGCACTGGCCAGGCCTCCGACCTGCTCCTCCTCAAAGCCCTTCAACATGACACCAACCGGAGCACAGCAACTGCTCCTGTCCAAAACCATAGTCAGCTGGGTCAGATTTCCGCTGTGGTTTAGATTTGCATCAAATAAAGTTACATGTTTATCAAAGGAAAAACCGAATGAGGACGATAAGCTCAATCTTCACAGCTGCATTTGTCTCCTGAGTTTAACTATGTGGTTCACTTTGACTTCCTGTGGAACAGCTGACTGATGTTCGAATGATCATGGTGTGACTTATTCTATCTATGAAATCAAGAGCTGACTCTACTTCTGCCCACGTGTATCTCTGATAATTCAGTTCTCCATCCAAAATCTCCACACAGCGTCAGCATTAGAGTTGGGAAAAAAAAAAAAAAAAAGCTCCAGGGTTTGTGAGGTGCAATTTAAAGGCTGCTGACAAGGCCTTTCTCACCAAACCTGCCCTAAAAGTGCAGCTTGGTGTTTTCGAAGACAGAGGCAGGAAAAGCAGCTTATTCTAATTCAAAGCGTTGCTTGTAGCCTGGGTGGTGGGTTCAACAAAGTAACACCTCCTGGCTAATTTTGGACGCAGAAGCTATTTGTTCCATGCTGTCTCAGTTGGACTGTTTTAGCATTCTCCACATTAACGGGCCCGTCATAAATCATGCTGTATAACAAATGGACTTATCCTCTGCAGATAGTGCCGCTCCTCTCTGAGCTGAGAACAAGAAAAGCAAAGGTCAAATGATTAGCCTTGGTATGCCCGTGTGCCTTTAATGATTGTGCTGAACCTTTGTGTTGGGCGCGTGCCTCCTCAGCACATGTAGCGCTTGTTAAATACAGAACACAGAGATAAATTAATGAAGGCTCCTTCCTGCTGCTTCTTTGGCCTCTGCATAACCTAGCAGTGATGACTGAGCAGAAACATGGCCACATCGTAACTGCACTGAAACTCTGTTAAAGCATCCACAACTATGCCAAACTCACTTAGCAGCCACACTGTAATTAATCCACCATCTGTAGAAGTAAAAGCATGTGGAAATGAAAATGCTTTTAGAAAAAAAACAAAAAACAAAAAACAAATCACTGTGTTGGTCAATGGACGTCCATGTCTAACAGTGGCATGTCAAGGATGATCCATTTATCTGTTATTAGTTGGACAATTTTAAAGCAAGTGGTGATTATGACAGTTTTAATAAGTGATAAATTGCCATTACTGCTCCTAGCTGTGTGTGATACCGTACTCAAATCTCATTTCAGTTGTAGATCACAGGGGTTTTACATACTTTCTGCTGGAAAACGGTTTTGACCATTTAAGTTAATAATCTCTTACCATTTATTCTATCTGAACTGAAATGTAGGATGGCTGGACATGACATGTGTTTGTGAAAAGGGACAAAAAAGGACTTATTAATTATCTTTACCCCAATAAAAACTAAATGTATAGACCAGGTGTCGGCAACTTTAAACACTCAAAGAGCCATTTCGACCCGTATCCCACAGAAAAGAAAACACAGGGAGCTACAAAACCCTTCTGACACTAAAATGAACATAAGACTGCATACTGCATATTTCATCTTAACCTACTGAGACCCAGGAAATGTCAGCAAAGTACAAGCTTTTTTGTTTTTTATTAAATAAGTGCCTATATTGGAAACATCATGATGCAACAGTTTTTTTCAGATGCAGTTTTTAAAAATTTATGGAATGTCCTTTGGGATGGACAGTTTTCTTTTTCTTGTATAAAGTTGTGAAACCCATAGCTGGGAGGAGGTTAATACTATGTAGAAAGAAAAAATGATCTCTATGAGGTTCAGCAGTGGACAGCGCTACGGTTACCTGTGCCTTATGAACAGGTTCAGCACTGGACAGCGCTACGGTTACCTGTGCCTTCAGCACTGGACAGCACTACGGTTACCTGTGCCTTATAAACAGGTTCAGCAGTGGACAGCGCTACGGTTACCTGCGCCTTATAAACAGGTTCAGCACTGGACAGTGTTACGGTTACCTGTGCCTTATGAACAGGTTCAGCACTGTACAGCCCCAAGATAGCTCTGTTCAATGCAGTAAAGCAAATATCCTCCTGAGACCCAGCAATGCATTTTTGTCCTTTGCAGTGGACAAGAGTTTCACATCTTCACTTTAAAATAAAAAAAATTAAATAATGTCCACTGAAAAGGACATTATATTTAAAAAAAATAAAATAAAATAAAATAAAAAATGTATCTGAAAAAACTGTGGCATCATGCTGTTTCCAATTAAGGCAATTATTTAATGTAAAATGGCTAAAATGTTTATTTATTGAGTCTCAGCAGGATATGTGTACCCTGAAAAGAAAAAAAAGGAAAAAAAGGTACCTCCGCCTGCTCCTATCATTCACTTGACAGAGCCGGCTCTAAGAGCTGTTATGATCACGACCAACACATCCTTAATCAGAATGCAGGCTTTAACCTCATCCACTAACGAATAAAACTGACGGTTTAAACCTTTGGCCATTATTTGACTGAAAAAAAAAATTAATCACATTTTATTTTTATGTTACAAGATCAACCATAATCTTCAAATTTAAAATTACATTTAAAAAAACATAACAAACTCAAATAAAATTAATTTAAATTAAATTGTCATTTCTCATCTTCCCAAAGCCACAGGGAGCCACAGTAGAGGGATGAAAGAGCCACATGGGGGTCCGGAGCCGTGGGTTGACCACCCTTGGTCTAGACCGTTCTGAGTACTATACCTCTACTATCAATTTAATTCTTTACCCTGAAGCTTCATGCATATCAAGTGAATGTGCAAAAGCTCATGGTGGGAATGTTCAACTTCAATTATATCAAACATGTATCATAAACATCGACAGTTACAAAGAAAAAGCTTCCGTTACTGCGTTGGACATGCAGAGTTTTTTCTTAAAGATAGTTCTTCTTATGTTCATTCTGGAAATAACAGCAAACACAAGCATCTCAAAGATTGAAGTCAGAAGCTGAGATACAGATTAGGGAACAACTGAACCCAGTTTTTCCAGAACATCCTCAAGGTTTCTGTCTTCAAATAATGTTCAGCTACACTTTCTCACTCCCAGCTCATTACATACAGGAAACCCCCTTGTTTCTGTGCAAGAACGTCCAATGCCTTCGATTCACTTGGGTTAGGTTCTGGCATAAGTGTTGGGGGAGTCCTCAAATACTAAAGACAAAAGGAGAAATGAAAAAAAAGGAGAAATGCTAGAATAAACAGATGAGTAACAGGTCCTATTTCATGCTTTGTGTTCCACCACGACCAACCACTGATATGTCTGTGACTCGTTCAATTTCCAATATTTAATGACTTCCAAATGACTTGACATTGAGTTCTATGTGGAACCCTCTGTTTTGCACTATAGAATGTTCTAGTGTTTGACTTAACCCATATGGACCCAGTGTAATTTTTGTGGCTGTTCCCAAATGATTTTTTCTCTCTATTTGACCTTTCCTAAGTGATTTATCACCGTTTGTTATAATATTATAATACTTGCAGTTTTTTCCAGTGAAAATCATCTATTTTCCTGTTTAATTCACTGATCATGTAGATGTTCATTAAAGTTCAGAGTAAATTCAAAGGTTATTAGATCAAAACAAACAAAAAAAAAGAATAAATAGTGTCTTTTTCAGTCCAATCTGTCAATAAGTGAACATAAACCCAGTGTGTCCATCCACTGTCATTGATCCAACTCCATGGGTTTTACTGGGGAATCAATGTTGTAGAAGATGATGGTGTTTCCACGGTAACTATGGAGCCTCTGAACGTCCAAATGGGTCATATCTGATGACCATGAAAAGATGAAGAACTGTATTTTACACCAATTATTGACATGGATTGATAGGATTAGTGGATCAACAGGAATTAAACAGTTTAGATCAGTAGATGGTTTAGGTTAAAGGCGGACGTTTGGGTCTTTAAGGGTTAAAGCGGACGTTTGGGTCTTTAAGGGTTAATCTGTTGATTATTCACGGTGAACGTAAGTCAAATTAAACATCATAACAATCCCAGCTGCCTCTTGAAGAACCCCTTTGTCCATCCTGACGCTGGGTTCAGTCCAACCATCTAAGGGTCCAACAGAGTAATGCATGCAGCACAGAAAAACACTGGAGCAAACTGCTTTATGTACTGCTTAAAATGCTCGCTGAGGACTTCATTCTCACTAACTCCATTCTCCGCACTTTCTCCCCAGGCCTCCATGCTCAACATCCCGGCCATTTACTCAGTTTCGATCCCCAGCTTATGGCCAATTATTAGCACAGCTATAGGATGCAAAGTCCAGAGTCAGCAAAACCACAGTGCAAACACTCATTTAGCATGCCATCACAGGCAGGAGGGAAGAGGAGGAGGAGGGAGAAGAGGAACGGAGGAATGGAGCTTCCCCAAATAGGATGGAAATGACAGCAGTGGAGGGAGGGGGAATGCTGGGGGAGGGGGGGCTGTGTTGCGCTCTGCACAGATGCTAGGTAGAGAGAGAAGATCATAACGAAACTGTGCAGCCAGCAAAATGCAAATGGAGAAAGAATACTATGCAGGTAAAGGCTACTAGAAGAAAAAGACTTTTTTCTCTCATTTGGTGCTTTATAAAGTCAGGTTTTAAATTTTAAATATATATATATTGAATGGATGGGGAATGTTGAAAATAGATTAGTTTTCACCATGCGGAACCAATCATAGAAACTGATAGGAAAGAGGGTTAGTCTGTGACTGTTTAAAGTGGGCTGGAGTCCCACAGTGGGCTTTACATGTGGGGGGGGGGGGGGGTCTGTCAGCGTGGCGTCAGGATCCAGACTTGTACAGTTCAAGTCATTCACCAACATGAATGAGCAGATTACAGTCTGTCACAGATGTCATTCATATTTTAGTTTCTCTAAATGAATATAAAGTTATTTGGAATTTATGACAATTAGGAAATTAAATGAAATATGAGATCAACCCCCAGTGCACACCACCTGAACAGGACTACTGAACTGACATACTATAGCTTTATGAATTTTTTTTTTTCTTTTTAAATAGCTTGATTGTGTTGTGGTCGGTGTTTTCTGAGAGGATTCATAAAATTAATCTAATCTGATTGTATAATGCAGTGATTCAAACAACAGAATCCATGTATGAATGAGGAGGTGAGCCCACTTCAGATGATCAGATTTCAGTTTGTAAATGAACAGAATGTTAAAGGTGAAACTCATTTTTACATAAATGGTGCCTGGAGAACAGATTAATAAAGGATTATCCACAGATTGATCATGTTCTGAAGTTATAACATGTTAATGTCGGTGCCTAATGCTGTACTCATTCTAAGGATACGTCACATGACCCTGGACCAGTGCCTCCACATGTAGACTTCTGAATGTACCATTAACACCTGATGTTCATATTTTAAATGTGTCTGCATGTCAGTACACAGAGGGTCAGCTGCTGCTGTTCACAGTAGGTGGGATGGCGTTGGTCATTGGTCAGCTGGAGGATCAGGAGGTTCAGTGGGTTCAGTCCAAGAACGTACTCAGAGGTTTGTTCAACTGAGAAATATATGATACAACCACGAACTGAGGATATGTACAGGAAAACTACACCTGTATCCAGTCTAACTCTAACCCTGGTGTTAAACTACACCTGTATCTACAGTCTACCTCTACAGTGATATGGTCCAGTTTCAACTTCACTGTCTGACTGTTCTGAGATTCCATCTGGCTGTGGACTGACTGTGGTCATTCTTTACCTTTGAAGCAGCTTTAACTCTGATTTACAACACATTACTTCTTCTCCACCCCTCTCATTTCCAAGGCTAAACTTTCTTTCTGAATGTGACCTCTGACCCCTATGTGGATCAGGGTCTCATAATGCATAGCTGCTCTGGTTCTCGTCCTGTTCGGCTGCTGTGGATGAAATGAACAGAGCTGCACCCTGATTAACAATCAGGGCAGAGCTGCTTATTCTCACACTTCTCTGTGATTCATGATCTGCAGGCTGTGAGTGAGTGCAGGGTCACAAAGTCTTTTCATGAGTTATGAGAGTATTTAGTGGGTACTAGAGGGCCATTAGTGCTGGCTAATCACCACAGGTGTGTATATGAGTCTGCCCTGTGGATGGAGTTAATTGGAAGTAGGAAGCCCACAGAATGAAGCAGGGGTCCCACTGACAGAATGTGTGTGTGTGTGTGTGTGTGTGTGTGTGTGTGTGTGTGTGTGTGTGTGTGTGGTGGGTGGTGGTGGGGGGGGGGCATGGGGGTCAGCGGTCACATGACTGTTTAGAGCAACTCATCTAAGTCTAGAATCAGAGCTAGGGGAGAGAACTCAATGCTATAATCACAGGAGATGTGACATTTTTGCTTGTTTTGTGTTTCAGTAAATTATGATAACAACCCCAATAAAAAAAATGGTGAAACCGTGCTGTGTGCAGGGTAAAGTTAAAAATTAAACCAAGATTGGAAGATGAAATAGTTCTGTATCATTCATCTCTGTACCTTGTGTACATTGAAAAATAGTACAAAATAAAATTTCATGTCATACGCTATGTTGTTATTATGTGAAAATGGAATCCTGCTCAGTTGTGTTGGCTCTGAGGAAGCGTTGTCAGCTGGGATGCACCGATACCAATACCAGTGTCGGGTATCGGGTTCGATACTCACCGTGTGTACTTGTACTCGTACTCATAAAAGTACTCCGATACAACCGCACCAATACCACTTACGGCAGGGTGACATTCCCAGTTCAGTGCAGCAGGTATGAGGAGGAGGAGTAATGTCAGCAGTGTGGAGATTTAATGAAATGAACGACGGTGACAAAAGTAACATTACAGACACAGACGGATACGGACGGAGCGTTCTGTCTGTCCTCTGAGTACCGTAATTTCCAGTCTATAAGCCGCTACTTTTTTCCACACACTGTGAACCCACGGTTCTAAAATGACGTGGCTAATTTATGTTTTCTCAGCTAACAATTGATCCGGCTGACGAAGAAGGAAATACCTTGGCATCAATGAAGCGATGGTGAGAGACGGGGTGAGTACGGCTTATAGTCAGGTGCGGCTTATAGTCCGGAAAGTACGGTACATTCAGTCTGTTTTCCAGGTGCTGGCGGATGCATACCCAGACGGAGAATACCAGCGGGAACCATGGAGGTAGAGGATCTGTTCAAAGAGTGACTGTGTGAGTTAGAGAAAAACTGCTTACAGATTTATGACAACTACCCTCAGCAATATCAACATTAGTATCACATTAGTGTTACCTCTGTCGTCTACAGGTTTATTATTACTGACTTTCTACTTCTCAAAAAACTTTCCTTTTCTTTGTGGTATTTGTCCAGTATGGTTAATTCAGAGTGGCACCCTCTGGTGGATTAATTGACAACGCTCATTCCAATACATTAAATGTCAGTAGCAGCACTTTGTTCCAGTCAGACTAATGACAACGACAATAAAGCACATTTACAAAAGGAACTAACAACTGGAATGGGATTATTAAGTACTCATATCTGTACTCGGTATCAGCAAGTACTCAAATGTAAGTACTTGTACTTGTACTCAGTCTGGAAAAAAGTGGTATTGGTGCATCCCTAGTTGTCGGGATTTGAAGGCCTTCGTGCTGGTCTGGGGTCAGTGCTGTCTTCACAGATGGACATCGTAATCTGCATGTTTTGGACAACCAACTTCCACCCAGTAGCTGTTCTGTACTTCAACAGTCTACTGTAGCACCACCAAGTCTGACCTGGTATCCAGGAGTGAATAAGTTCCAAAAGTGGTCAGAGCTGTCATATCCACAGTCACCACACACACTACAGTGACTGTGTGAGATTGGAATGGTTCACCTCAGACAGCTTCTGTGTCGTCCACAGCTCATTCACCTCAGGGATGACGTACATACGCCCTCTAAATGTTCAACCATTCCCTCTGACAATTACATATCTTCTGAAAAGGACTGCACTCACTGCCAGAGGAAAACTAGCTGCAGAGACTGAGATGCTGCATTCATCATCCCTCAGACCACATGCTGGATTTGGTCATGGCAATCACTGCATTGAGCCTTAACATTTAGTCCAAATCCACTGGTTTTTAGCTTTGGTGGCTGGAGAAGAAGCCCTCGCAGTGACACGAGACAGTTTGCACAGTGTTTGGATCGACACAATGCTCTTTCTGTTCTTCCAAATATTTAATTCATCATCTGACACATCACTCAAACTGTCATTGTCACTAGCTGAGTTTCATTTATCCTCAGAAATGCGCAAAATGTAAATTGCACAATAGAAAACTGCTAATGGAAACACTGAAATGTTGCAAAAACTGATAAAGATCGAAAAAAAAAAAAAAAATTCCGCTCTAATGAGGTGGTTTTGGAAATGTTTGGATATAGAAATATAGTGTAAAAGTGTACTGTAAACCCTTTTAGTTAATTTGGACCCATGTGGTCCCGGTGGTTTCAGTCCAATGGTCTCCCTTTTGACCCTGTACTCAGAACAGGTGGTTCTAGTTGGTTCTGTCCAATAGACACTGGCTTTAGTGGAGGAACTGCTTCCCCAGGGCAGGACAAGTCTGGGGACACCAGAGGGTCCAGAACATCACACAGTTCAGTAAACGGTACCCGGGTCACTAGGAAATTCTGGATCCACAACTGGTTGGTGAATTCCTGATGTCCCATAAATCCATAGTGTGTGTCCATAAATACAGACTTTTCCTTGGGCTGATTCTGCGTTCCCTTCTTCTGCAGTTGAAGACAGTGCAACAGCAGGAGATGAACCCACACTACAGTGGAAACACCCAGGAGGTTCTGCCTTCAACCAGAACCAGAACACAACTAGACAGGACTGCACCCCAATAAACACATGTGGACAGACGGGACTGGACTAGAACCACACAGCAGAACAAAACACAATGGAAACACCTACAAGTAGGAACTGGACTGGGTCCAAACTGGACAAACTGGACTGGGTCCAAACTGGACTGGGTCCAAACTGGACCAGCTGGACTGGGTCCAAACTCGACAAACTGGACTGGGTCCAAACTCGACAAATATGGGTTTGATTTTACTGAAAACTGTCATTAAATCCAGACAGTGACAGATATTCTTAATGATCAGTGTCTGAGTTGTCCGTTCTCTCGCTCCACTTCTCCATCACTCATAGGTAGTAGTGATCATTGTCTAGTTTGTTCTAAGAGTGATTATCATTAGGACTTTGGTGAATTCTATACCTCCTGTTGCAGTTGCTGCTGTGTCACCAGTTCATTGCAGGGCTGACATATATACATGTGATCAATAGCGGTGTAAGAAAATATCGGCTCTACAATATATTGCAATTTTTCATTTCACAATACTGTATCGATATTAAAAAGTACTGTATTGATATTTTTAGATATTTATTCAAATGCTGATATGGCGGAGGTTCACTTTTGTTTTTTGGTTTTCTTTTTTGTTTATATTTTATTTATTATTATTTAACACTGTTTTATTAAATAATGGTAATTTGAAGCATCCTAAAAGCATTTTTACTGTCTGAGAGGCAGATGTTAGTTCCTTTAGAAACTTGGAGAATTTGAAAAATGTTGTGATATAGCATTAGATCCTGTTCTGATCAAATAAAAATGTGTTTAGTATTTGTACATATTTCTGGTGTAATTCATTTCTTCCAGGAAATTAACTTAAAAAACAAAAGAAACAAACAAAGCATTGCCTTTTTAACAGTAACATGATATTTTTATTCTATTGTTTTTATTTGGCAGTGGTTTATTGTTCTTATTTATCTATTTTATTTATTTATTTTGTTATTTTTAATTTAATGGCTTTGTAATCTATTCTTGTATTTTATTCTTTTATTTGGGTTTTATTTATTCTTCTGTATGCACTTTTTTCTTTTTTGTACAGTTTCTGTCTTTAAATCTATTCTGTATTTTATTTTTCTATTTTGGTTTTAATTATTTTTCTGTACAGCACTTTGGTCCACTGCAGTTGTTTTAAAGTGCTTTACAAATAAAGTTGGATTGGATTGGATTGATATATCATGATATATCATATCGTGATCGTAGTATTGTGATTCGTATCGTTTTGTCAGATTCTTGCCAATACACAGCCCTAGTGATTAAGTTCATGTCTTTGGCCTAATGACGACGGGATCTGAGGTGACTCATCTGTGCCCTGTCCTGACTTGTGACTCTGGATACCCCCCCCCCCACACACACACACACCTGTCTCATCTGATTAGATGGACACCCCTCATGCCCCCCCCCACCCCACCCTACTGCATCTTTACAGACTGGACCTACATCTGTAAATGGACGTCCATCAGTCCTGGTCTCATCTCCAGTCTGTCCGTCCATGGGAGTGGATCTGTCCTTCACTGTGGTTCTCCCTCAGGTTTCTCTTTTTCCCACTGGGTTTTTGGAGGGGTTTTTTTGTCCAGAAGGGTCTAAGGACAGGGGATGCCCGGGACATTAATCCATTTCCTTCATCTACTGTTTATTTGACTGTTGTTTGTTGTTTGTGATATAAGGCTGAACAAATAAAACTGAATTGAATTTGGATGGTGGGAGGAAGCTGGAGAACCCGGAAAGAAGTCACAGAGACACAGAGAGAACATAAAAACTCCACAGAATTGTTCTTTTTAAATCACTATTTTATTCATCTATTTTTGAGGTATTAGTGTAAAAAATACTGTTCTTTTAAGCATCAAAATCAAATCAAATAAATGTGTGCAAATGTGGTATCTTTGGAACAAGAACCAAACATTTTTTGTGCTTAGAGGGAAACTATTGATCAAATGTGAGAAGTTTCAGTGAAGCAGTACCAGGTTAAATGTGTTTGGATGGTTCCTTGTCTGCGGTTCTCAGTGTCATCGTACAGTCTTCATCTCCTTGTTGTTCTCTACAGTTTCCTCTAGTGTGACTGACTTGTTGTGCTGATGTGCTGACTCCAGGTTCTCATCTCCAGTGAGGGTGATTAGTGGAGCTGGAGAACAACCTGGCAGCCTGACTCATCAGGGACCCTGAGGGGGATGGGGTGGGGGCCGGGAGGTTGGCCCCACTGGCCTCCATCCGCCCTCGGGCTCAGCCGCTCTACATCCCATCTCCTCCATGTCCTCATGATGGAGGAGATGGGATGTAGAATAAAGAGAAGTATTGCCATTTTAAAGCCAATTTAAAGCAGTTAGTGGAGATTGCAGAGAACACGCATACGGCAACAGAAATACTAACATTTACAGATTTAAAAAGGATTAATACGAAGGTAAAACTGAGTCAGATTTGTGTTTTTAATTGTCATTAAAGTTTTTCAGTTATTACTTGTGTTGACTGTGGTATTTTTTTTGTTTTTTTTTAAGAACCTAATTTACATGATATTCTACTTATTAGTTTGATTTTGTCATCATTTTCATTTTTTTCTCATT
This sequence comes from Sphaeramia orbicularis, assembly GCF_902148855.1. Classification (NCBI taxonomy): domain Eukaryota; kingdom Metazoa; phylum Chordata; class Actinopteri; order Kurtiformes; family Apogonidae; genus Sphaeramia; species Sphaeramia orbicularis. The sequence goes on from NC_043975.1 coordinate 45,515,281, forward strand.
GCTTTTAATCAATGAGTGACATGTTTCTTTTTTATATTTTCTATGCTGTTTTTTATCAGATTTTAATTTGTTTTTATGATGGTTGTATTTTGTTGTTCTTAGCCCACTTTGCACCGTGTGTTATCACTGTTTTAACTTACTTATTACCTCCACCAGGAGGTATTGTAATCGCTTTGCTTTGTGTGTTTGCATGCGTGCGTGTTTGTTTGTTTGTTAGCAAGATAACTCAAAAAGTTATGGACAGATTTTCATGAAATTTTCAGCAAATGTTGATACTGGCACAAGGAAGTAATTATTAAATTTTGGTGATCGGGGGTGGGGGTGGGGGGGCACAGGGGCCCACTGATCTGCCTTGGCAGAGGTCTGTGCTCCCCGAGTGCTTTTCTTGTTTACTTATTTAATCCCTTGTTTTATGTTTCGTGTACTGCACTTTGGCCAGCTGTACAGTTCTTAAAGTGCATTATAAATAAAGTTAGTATGGTATGGTATCATCTGTGTTTGTTTATTGTTTGTCTTCACACCTGTTTGTTGCATGTTTTGTCTTTATGTTTGTCTGTCTGTCTGTCAACACAAACAAGGACAATGGCTCAGAAAAAATAGAAAATAAACCCAAGCTGCATAACAATATCTTTTCTTTTTTCCTGACAGACTAGGACTGGGAACCGAGTCATTTCAGTTCTAAATCTGTCACATTTGATGGGCATTGGTGACCTCAGTTCTGAACATGGTGAGTTCAGATTGGGTCTTTAGACTCACTGGCTTTCAGAGAAACCCTGATCATATTCAAAACTGACATTCCAGACTGATCTCATGAAACTGCCTTGTTTATCACGCCAGTTCTTATGGCATTTGGCGTTCTATATGTACACATTTTCGTCCTTTCGCGAGTTATTCAACGCCATTTGATCGTGTGTCAATGTACGCCAACCTTAACCCCTAACCCTAGAGGCATGTATTGACAAGAAACTGACAATACAATATAAATCACAATACCAGGATCATGATACAATATATCATGATATACCATGATACTGTTAAAAAGGCAATTTTTTGTTTCTTTTTTTTTTAATGATTATTTCCTTGAAGAACTGAGTTACACCAGAAATATGCACAAATACTAAACACATTTTTATTTGATCAGAACAGGATCTAATGCTATATCATAAAATGTTACTGTGTTCAAACTTAAATTATGTTTGTATGTATCTATGTATGACACGTGTGGTTGTCAGTGCGTCGGTGTTTGTAGACTGGGCTGAGCTGCAGAGCCTGGTGATCCGTTACCGCACCATTGACATCCAGGATGAGCTATGAGATGTGGATCTGTGTGGAGACTGATCGCTCCAGAATCACAAATACAACAGTGATTTTTAAACCCTGCCAAGACACTGCTGGGGATCATTCCTGATAATTTCGTCAAAACAAGGCAAATTCAACGTTTTTGAATTGGATGTGGTGAGGACTAATAATGTTTATTAAGCTAATGGGATTTGAAGGTTGTAGTGTTTTGTTTGAGGTTTGAGGCATAACGTGAGAACATTCACCCACCACATAAACCACAGGTATCAAACATGCGGCCCAGGTGCCAATTCTGGCCCGCCAAAGGGTCCAGTCCTGCCCGTCAGATGAATCTGTGAAATGCAAAAATTATACTCAAGAAATTATCAATCAGTGGTGTCAAAATCATTTTAATTCAGGTTCCACATACAGACCAATTAAATCTCAGTTGGGTCAGACCAGTAAAATATTATCATAATAACCTATAAATAATGAAAAACGATCTTTGTTTTAGTGTAAAAAAAAGTACAATTACATGAAAATGTTTATATTAACAACCAAAAAATGTGAATAACCTGAACAAATATGAACAACTTTAAATGTCTTAAGAGAAGTAAATGCAATTTTACCAATATTCTGCCTGCAGGGCTCTAGATTTTGACCGAAATGGGCGCATATGCGCCAATAATTTCGGGTGTGTGACTTAGTATGAAATCATGGTTCCACTCATGCGACTAGGAATGTAATGATAACCGGTATAATGATAAACCGAGGTAAAATTTCTGACAGTTTGTATTACCGTTTAAATTCTAATTATTATGATGATAACTGTGTTCGATTACCACACCTAGAAAACTCACGGTACCGTTCATTTCCTGAAGAAGCAGCGGCACTCCAGGCGTGTGTGTGCACTTTGTAATGTTTGGCCTCTGAAAACATGGCGGAAGGCACCTGCACGGACAGAGCTCCAAAGATTCGGGGATAGGGGCTCCCGCATAGACCCGGTCTGTCCGACTGCGGGTCCGTCAGAGTGCACGAGCGCACAGGCCCAGTCCGTCGGAGCGTGCACGCACGGACCCGGTCCATCCGACTGCAGGTCGGTCTAAACAAGCATGCGCACGGACTCAGTCTGTCCTAGCAAGCGAGCGCACAGACCCGGTCCACGCTAATGTTAACCCCTCCCCGGCCCCCACTGATTCAGATCCTCACCCAACACTGAAACTGTCTGAATATAGATACTCAGGACAAACTCATGTCAGTTCAAATGAGCCCAAATGAGTGAGCTTCAACTGTACAAAGACACCTGATGTGTGTAAAAACCAAAGGAGAGGAGGCTTTATGAACTGAAGGACATTCAACAGTAAATCCACTGACTGACCTCCAGAGGAACTGGACCATATGACACTGTTGGGACTGGTCTGTCACTGACCAGGACTGAACCACTGATCAGTCTGGATCAGATCACCACTGACCAGTCTGGATCAGATCAGCCTAACATGTTTTAAAATCCTCATTCTTTCAGAATGTTTACATTTATTCATGAAACAGTTCAGGAAAATACGACTGTGTTTCACTTTCTGTTTGAGTGTGTCCAATAGTGGATATGTGTGACACTGAATGATTTGATCTGGAGAATGTTCAAACAAACTTCACTATGACCTGTCCAACTACTTTTTTTCCACACTCAAAAACACCTCAGGAATCAATAGGAGAATTGGTAAGGAATTGGATAGATAAGCAGAACTGATAATGGCATTGATATTGATCAAATCCTATCAGTTCCCATCCCTGGTGCAGATATCTCTTGTGTCCATAAGGTTCCAGCTTAAATCACATTCGTATGTTTGTTGTTTACATGTTATTACTTGAATGTTTCTGCAACAAAAAGTGCATTGTGCATATTACTTTATTAGTTTTTTTCAAAATACAACTTGGTTATATTATTCAGTGTGTGTATTGGTACTTTTTGAACATTTTGAACACATTTCAACAATACTGCGACAATGATAACTGTGATCATTTTGGTCACAACAACCATGATATGAAATTTTCATATCGTTACGTCCCTAGTTGACATCATCAGTGACGACTGAAAATCTGTGGAATAAAGCAGTTGGCTGTAACAAATTGTGTGATTTGTCCTCCATCCCTAAGAACCACCTACAATACCACAAAGTTCTTTTCTACCAATCAATATAGGACTTTAATGCAGCAGAATTATGTTTTTTTCTTTTGTAATCTATTCAAACACCTTATTCCAGGTTGTTAACATTGATTAGTAAGGGTATTACTTGATATATCCACACGAGTTTTGCTTTGGCCCCAAGTTTATAGTGGCCCTCCTAGATTTTTGCTGATGCGCCCAACTTTTTGGAGTTGGGAGCACCAGTGCTCCTAAGTCAAAAAGTTAGTCTAGAGCCCTGTGCCTGTTACTAAATATTTTATGTATTTGTAATGTAATGTAAGTTATAATGCACATGTCTAAATGATAAAGTGAGGCAGAATATTGTTAAAATTGCCCTTGTTTTTCCAAAGATATTTCAAGTTGTTAATGTTTTGAGATTTTTAAGGAAACACTGTGGATGTAAACATTATCCTAATGTAATTTTACTTTTTCACTGTTATTTTACTGGTCCGGCCCACTTGAGATCATACTGGGGTGAATGTGGTCCCTGAACCAAAATGAGTTTGACACCCCTGACATAAACAAACTTAAATAAAATGATTTCTGGGCAGTTGGGTTTAAGTTGGGGATATGACATCTGCATAAGATATTCCAGTTTATTTGGGCCATGCCAGTGCTGCGCAGTACTTCTTTAGTTTTTAAAGGAACATTGATTGATGGTTTTCACTTTGGTACTGTTTTTACTTTAAAACAAAGAAAAAAATTGCTTTTGTCACCATTTATAGTTTATTATAATAGTATTTTACTGGTCTGACTCACTTTAGATTGAATTGACCTAAAATGATTTTAACATCCTTGATTGTTAAGATCCTCAGTCTGTAATGATCTGAGTACGGTGACTGAACCCAAATGCAAGACCCGGAAGCAGACGTAAAAGTTTACAGTGTTTATTAAACACAGGTTTAACAGACAAGTCTTGGATAGTGATAGTATAAAGAATCTTGAGGTCACAGAGTTCAGGGTTCTTCACGGGGTTTGTGAAGTGGACCAGAGACAGACCCTCACAGCCCGGACCGAAAAAACACGTCGGATATCCGACTAGGGGAAGGCAGAGGGATGTCAGTAAACAGACCAGGTCAAACACGGTAAGGCAAACGGATAGGCAACAGTACATGGGGGACAGACTAGCTCACGTACCAGCAAAACAGGCAGAAAGGTCGAACACACGTAGAATCAACAGTTGCAGAGGCACAGACAGGGGTAGGGCAAAAGGCAGATGTCTTGAAAAACAATCTGGGTCAAAAACAGGCAGACAGACAAACAGGATCCAAAAACGCTGGTAAGTAACACACGAGGCGATACAAACTGGCACAGGACAGGGGAAAACACAGGGCTTAAATACACAAGAGGGAGGGAAGACAATGAGACACAGGTGGAGCAAATCAGGGCGGGGACAGGTAATCACACACAGGTGGAAATGATTAGGGAAAGGAAGCAAAGACACCAGACATGACACATGAGGAGAACTTAACACAATAAAACAGGAAGTGACAGACAAAACACACAAGACAGACAAAACCAGACTAATGTCTGGTGGCAGATGTGACACAATGTAATTTTTGCATTTTGCAAATTCTTCCCAGGGGCCGGATTGGACCCTTTGGCGTGCCGGTTGTGGCCCCTGGGCCGCATGTTTGACACCTGTGTCCTAGTGTGTCCACCCTCTGATAACTGGGGGTGTGGCTGTGTTCAGAATGAACCAATCCCATTTAAACTCATGTTAATGGTGGTCGGCACACACCTGACACCAGGCAAAGACCCTCTGATGAACCCCAAATACAGTTGGACTGGTCTACAGGCTGTTCCTCACATGTTCCAGTCTGAGCCATGGTCCTCAGAGAGCTTCCAAAGCATCAGTGAGCCTGACTGTTCAAAGGTCAAAGGTCAGAAGAAGGCATTAAATATACCATGAACACAGTGAAGACAGTCATCAGCAAGTGGACAAAATATGAACCAACAAGGACATTAACCACAACTGGTCATCCATCCAAAACTGAAGAAAAGACCAGAAGAAAACTGGCCAAGGAGGAGGACCAGAGGACGATGGCAAAACTGAAGGAGATAAAACAGTTTATACAGATACTAGTGATGAAGAACATATGACACCAATCTGACATGTGTGGACTCTGGGGTAGACCAAAACCTGATCCTGTAGACAAAAGGACCCGAGACCAAAACCTGATCCTGCAGACAAAAGGACCCGAGACCAAAGCCTGATCCTGTGGACAAAAGGACCCAAGACCAAAGCCTGATCCTGTGGACAAAAGGACCTGAGCCCAAAGCCTGATCCTGTGGACAAAAGGACCTGAGCCCAAAGCCTGATCCTGTGGACAAAAGGACTCCAGACCAAAACCTGATCCTGCAGACAAAAGGACCTGAGACCAAAGCCTGATCCTGCCAACAAAGGGACCAAAGCTTGGTCCTGTGGACAAAAGGACCTGAGACCAAAGCCTGATCCTGTGGACAAAAGGACCTGAGACCAAAGCCTGATCCTGCCAACAAAAGGACCAAAGCTTGGTCCTGTGGACAAAAGGACCTGAGACCAAAACCTGATCCTGTGGACAAAAGGACCTGAGACCAAAGCCTGATCCTGCTGACAAAAAGACCTGAAACTAAAGCCTGATCCTGCAGACAAAAGGACCCAAGACCAAAACCTGATCCTGTGGACAAAAGGACCAACGCCTGGTCCTGTGGACAAAAGGACCCGAGACCAAAACCTGATCCTGTGGACAAAAGGACCCGAGACCAAAACCTGATCCTGTGGACTAAAGGACCTTAGACCAGCTACATTTAAACAAACACATGTTAAATCATGTGTGAAAATGTGTTGTGGATGAACCCAAGGGTGAATGTTTAGTCCATAATTCCAAAGGTCTGTTTGGTGTAAACACAGCACTGGTCATCTCCAACAGAACACCAGAGCTACAGTGAAGCACGGTGGAGGCACCATCATGCTTTGGGCTGGAACTGGGGCCTTGGACAAGGTGGAGGTAGTTCAGAACAGTTCCAAATACCAGTCAGTGTTGGACCAAAACCTTCAGGCTTCTGCCAGAAAGATGAAGATGAAGAGGAACTTCATCTTTTAGTACGACAGTGACCCAAAGCCCACATCCAAACCAACCAAAGAATGGGTTCACCAGAAGAACATGAAGGTTCTGGAATGGTTAGAAGTTCTGGATTCATTCTCTGAGATATCTGCAATAACATAATACCCAAAACAACAACTGCTCATGTGTGTTTATGGAACATTGAGGCCTTTTCTCCATGTTCTTACTACACTCAGCTCCAGCTGTATTATTCAAATGTCCATGTTTAACCACAGACGCACCAGGGATGTGACCGATACACTGTACATTTCCTCACACTAGGACTTCACATCATACTCCAGAACTCAGCGTATGGAGCAGGTTTGTGCTGTTGTCTGTAGGAAACATCTAAACTTCTCTGAAGTATCTGCTCATTTCCTGCAGTTCCTTCCATATCCTCCTCCTCTCTCTGTACTCTCCTGCCACAGTCCACTCTTTCATTTTCTACACCTTGATTTCTTCCTCCACTTTTTTTTTGTTCTGTTTCCAATCCCTCCATCTCCTTCATTCATCTCCCCTCTCATTCTCTTTCTGTCCTGCAGCTACAATAGCAATGAGATCTTTTGCATTAAGGCCTTGACTGGCTGGGCTAAATGGGGCGGTGTGCAATTAGTTTTGCTAGTACTTATCTCATTAAAGTAAATGAATTATTGATTTAACGACACTCATGCTTTTAGAGGCAGGCCAGCTGCTAATATGACTCTCTCTGTTGTTTGAAAGAACACTGTCCATCTAAGGATGAAAAAAAAAATCTCTTCCCACTTTTCAACGGTCTGCCTTCACTGTTTTACACCATTTCCCCTCTTTGAATTTTTTTATCATCTGTCACAGGCGAAGTCACTCTTCTGTCACTCATTCAATAAGCACTTTTACCATAATCATCATCATCTTTAGTGTTTTAGTCTGTGTGATGTCCGTATAATTATGGTTTATATGTTCAAAGTCATAAAAAGTATTATTGACATCTAGGTGATTAATCTATGACTCATACTGGTCTGTGTCCTATTTTCCTTCAATAAAAAGTATTGGAAAAACAAAAAAAAAAAAAAAAAATACTGTTGAGATATACTAAGTTTGTTATTTTTCCAGATTGTGTAGCTGCTAAAAGCACTATTTTTCCGACACATGTACAACTATTATTCAGAATAACCTCCTTCCCATTGTATAGAATAACTGTATGTACCACTCAGTTTGAGCACAGTGTTGTAAGTAATGGTAGTAAACTTCAGTGCTATGGGTTCATACACATGTGTCTCCTTCGTCATGAACCATCTGTATTTATTTCTATTAAACACATCTTTCTGATCCTGATCCTGCCTTTACCTCATTCATAACAGTAATCTGGATACACTATCCTAGCTCAATTCAACGAGTAGTTCTTCTTATCAACCTAAAGCTGCTATGTGCTAACACCAGGCATGTTTGTCATTAAGTCATAGGACCAGTGTCCCTGGTCCATGGCAAGGTTATAATAGTTTTGGATTTTTCACTATAGTTTAGTTTCATTTAGTTTAGACTTTTTTTCTCTAATTCAGTTAGTTTTAATTCATTTTTAGAGCAGGTTTGCTAGTTTTTATTAGTTTTCATTTTTTTCTAAATGCTTAGTTTTAGTTTAGTTTTAGTTTTTTCATATCTTTTATCTTCTTTGCCGTCGTATTCCAATAAATCCCAGACAGGACTCTACTGCTTTCTCCCAACTTTAGTCTCCATGTTTCCAGGTAGAGTGGGGACCAGAAGATGACTAAACAACAAGTAACGAGATGTGACGGACCATGAAGTGTCGTAGGTGCTGATAGCTAAAAATGCACGAGCGAAATAAATCGCTTTTGTATCAATCCGACGTTGACAAAGATGAAAACCAAGGGAATTTTATCCGTAATTTTTATTCGTTTTAGTTAGTTTTGTAAGCACACAATACAGTTTCAGTTAGTTATCTTTTTTTTTTCTTTAATTATAGTTTTTATTTATTTCAGTTAACGAAAATGTTTTTTCAATTCTAGTTTTCATCATTTTGTTAGTTTTCATGAACGATAATAACCTTGGTCCATGGGCAGTCTCATAGATGTAATCCTCCTTAAACCCACAGACATCTGTTTTGGTCTGAATTGAAGTCCGTTCCTATGTTTTCAGGTGCAGAGTTTTTCACTTTTTGACTCTGTTGGAGACGTGTCCAACCCAAGGCTCGACCAAAGCAGTGAAGTCCTGAGCCACCCGGTGGTAGCTGTCAAACCCTCCACCTCCCTCCCTCCCTCCCTCCCTCTTCTTTGTGAGTCAGACACACACTTTTCTACCTTCAGGGACTTTTCTGTGAACAGTGGAGGAGAGGCTTGTAAAATATTCAACAGGTTTGGATACCTCCCCACCCTCGATCCAACACCCCCTTTCTGAAAACAGACATCTCACACTCAGCGAACAGAGATTTGATGGACTTCACTGCACTAGGAGAATACAACACACACACACACACACACACACACACACACACACACACACACACACACAGAGCTTTCACCATTCCGTATGTATTACAGCTTCTGTGCTTTTTCCTGGGCTCTGGGAGCTCTGTCTCGGTGGCTGACGTTCGATCTGATGGTCATGATGCTTCAGGGTGTGTGTGCATGAGTCCAAACGTCTCCATTGAAACTTTGTGTGTAAGGATGACGTCTTGACTATGCGTTCATATAAACATGAATATGTTCACAGTTAACACATACTGAAACTGAAAAACAGGACAAAGGACAAACCAGGCAACCGCTACACTAGAAAAAAAAATCTAAATCTTACCAAGTGTATTTTTCTCATTTCTTACATACTAAGAAACTGTTCACCGAGAGGCAAGAGATTCAGGTGAACATATGTATATGTATGTATATATTTAGAGGAATATATGTGTACATTTAGATAGATAGAATGATAGATAGAACGATAGAACGATAGATAGAACGATAGATAGAACGATAGATAGAACGATAGATAGATAGATAGAGAGATAGAGAGATAGAGAGAGAGATAGATAGAACTAAATTCCCTCACTGCAAAAATCCAAATCTTTCCAAGTGTATTTGTCTCATTTCTAGTCCAAATATCTCATCACACTTAAAATAAGACAGAATCACCTGAAGAGGAACTTTTCAGTGAGATATGAGTTATTTTTAGACAATAGATCTGGAAAATCTGATATCAAGAAATCTTACCAAGATAATTTTCACTTGTTTCATTGTCAGATGAAAAAAAAAACAAAAAAAACTTGAATTAAGTAAGTAAGTAAGTAAGTAAATTTTATTTATAGAGCACTTTTCACAGAGTCACAAAGTGCTTTACCAATTCAAATCAGAATCAAGCAAAGAAGCAAGAATTAAGGAAAAAATCTGCCAATGGAACATGTGAAAATTATCTTGGTAAGATTTCTTAAAATCAGGTTTTCCAGATCTATTGTCTGTAAATCAGTTCTTATATCTCACTGAATGAAAAGTTCCTCTTTAGGTGATTCTGTCTGATTTTAAGTGTGATGAGATATTTGGACTAGAAATGAGACAAATACACTTGGAAAGATTTGGATTTTTGCAGTGAGGGAATTTAGTTCTATCTATCTCTCTCTCTATCTCTCTATCTATCTATCTATCGTTCTATCTATCGTTCTATCTATCGTTCTATCGTTCTATCGTTCTATCTATCGTTCTATCTATCTAAATGTACACATATATTCCTCTAAATATATACATACATATACATATGTTCACCTGAATCTCTTGCCTCTCGGTGAACAGTTTCTTAGTGCCATCCACCATTAACAAACCATCTGTTTACAAACAGAGCCGGTAGGTAACTCGGGCATCTTTGGAGTTTTGTCGCGACATGCACTGTGGGAAGTGTAGGTTCGCGCAGCCACCTGGCAGCGGCAACAAACAACGCGGAAACGGCTGGAGCTCCGCTTCCCTCCAGCCGTTTCCACATTTCAGCCATTTCCATGTTGTGCTTGTTGCAGCCACGATATCATATGGTTGCACTGCCGCTGCCGCTGCCAGGTGGCTGTTCGAACCTCTGCTTCCCACAATGCACACTGCGACAAAATTTTGAAGATGCCCAAGTTACCTACTGGCTTTGTTCATAAACACATGGTTTATTTGTGGTGGACTACAGTACAAAACTATTCCCCTTGAGGGAAGAGATTCAAGTGAGTAATCACAGAAAGACTTACAGATTCGTGACACTGAGGATATGACTGAGGTTTGACAGATTTTATGAAAAATTGGTGATGAAAGTCTCCCGCACCTTTAAAAAAAAAGAAAAAAAAAAAAAGAAAAGGCAAAATTTGAGAGTATACCCAGTTCTCCAGGGTACGTATGGATGGTAGGGGGTTCACATGTCATTATTTTTGTCCTGTTTTATGTATGCAAGTAAAAGACCAATGGAACTTGTCATCCATGGTGACAGATCTCATATTAACCCTTACACTTCCATGCACAAAAGACTTTTATTCTGCAAAATTCAAATTAGTGTTGTTCACTAAAGCATGAAAACTGACCCAGGACACCTCTGTCAATCAAAGCACAAATCCATGGACGATAAACACATATGAGCAGATTTTAGAAATGTCTTCACATTTTGGTTTGATGTTGTTTTTTCTGAGTCTACTTTTTTCTGATGCACCCTTTAGTAACTTCTCAGATGCTCAGTCCACACCTCCTCTGTGAGAGTCTACGTGCAGAGCAGAGGTAGAAAAAAGAAGACATGTTTAATGCACTTACAGGTAAATAGACTGAACAACAACACACTGCCTTCATTTGAGTTTGTTTACAATGGTAGCCGACAAGGGCCAAACACACTGTAACGGACCAGTGCGTCTCATTTAGAGAAAACAGCTGCAAGTACAGAAACGATGCAAATTCACAAACTCAAACACAGTCTGAACCAGGAAAAAAAGAGGTACGTGGTGCAAATGAAAAAATGCGCTGTAAGAAACAAAAACACATGCATAATCACCAAATGCTCTGCAAATAAAGAAACGATTCAAACCAAGAAAACATCTGCAAACGAAAAACGCTGCAGAACCAGTCAGTCCAACAGAAGTGTTCCAAACCTGTAGGGGCAGCGTTTATAGACAACAGACTACTGTACAATAGAATCTAATAAACGTCACATGACCACGCTACGCCATAACTTCAGTTTGTTCCACTGCAGTTTGAAACCCTGTCAGTCCACTGTTCTCTGTCTCTCTCTCCATCCTGTGCGTCTCTGCATTGAACTGTTCTGCTGACAGCGCCCCCTACAGGTTTGGAGCACTTCTGTTTGACTGACTCGTTCTGCAGCATTTTTCGTTTGCACATGTTTTCTTGGTCTGAATCGTTTCTTTATTTGCAGATCATTTGATGATTATGCATGTGTTTTTGTGTCTTGCAGTGCATTTTTTCATGTGCACCACGTACCTCTTTTTGTACTTGGTTTAGACTGTGTTTGAGTTTGTGAATTTTTGTACTTGCAGCTGTTCTCTCTAAATGAGACGCATTGGGCCATTGGAATGTGTTCGGCCCTTGTCGGCCACCGTTTGCAAATATATAAACTATTGATTTAAATGATCATGGCTTAGTTGTAATTGTTTTATGAATGGTTGCATGTCTTTTTGTTTGGTTGGTGTATAAATGTGCTGTGGGCGTCTGTAAACCCCTGAAGCTAATGCGTGTATGAATAAATGTAGACATAGATGACTGGATGGCTTCCACGGCCTTTTCTCCCTTCTCGTCTCAGGCAGGGCCAGCACAGAAGAGAAAATCAATTCTTGGCATCTCAATGAATGTGGCGAGTGCTGGATTGATCGTGACTCTAAATTGGGTCAACAGGATTGTCTATTTAAAGGGCAAGACCCCTTAATCATCGTTTTAGCTGAGATAGACTCTCCCTCTCTCACAGCCGTGCCTTTATGTCCACCTGGACGCATGGAGACACCAAACACACAAACAAGCAGGAAGAAACTCTCTGCTGCAACAAACCTGCATCTGCATCCACATGCACATGCACATGCACATGCACACCACTGAATATCAGCTCTTGGACATGGACAGGGGGCCAGTTCTGACATCAGTTACAGCAGAAAAACAGGACGGTGTCGACTGTAACTTGAAATCTAGCCTCGAGGTCACCTGATATAAAACTCTGACAGAATTTTAAAAAGGCCATGAACCTGTGGTGGACTGGACTTTGAATCTGTTGAATCTGTTGAACGCAGTCACCATTGTCGGCTAAAGCTCTTTGGGACTAGATGATGGTACTTACTGTAGTAGTAATAGTTGTACTAGTAGTGTTAGTATAGTAGTAGTAGTAGTAGTGGTAGTATTAGTAGTAATAGTAGTATTAGTAGTAATAGTAGTAGTAGTAGTAGTTTCAGTAGATAGAGTGTTATATGTAATATATGTGTAATAATGAAAATGGTCTTTGCTGCCCCTCCCCTCCCCTTTGCCCCTCCCCCTTTCATGTATGTGTGGTTGACCCTTGACCTTTGCCCTTCCACATACTGACTGTAGGAACACGAGTCCATTACCAGACCTGTTTATATAGTTTCTACACTGGTGTTCTGTAACAGGCCCCCCAGGGAAGAGGAGAGCAGCCCCTTCAGCAGCTTTGGTCCATGTTTGGTAAAAGGCAGGCATGTGTTGGAGGGTGTTCGAACACATACAGAAGCAGAGGGGATGGGGGAGGCTTTTCCCCCTGTGTCAGTTTCCCTCCCTTTTGTCTTCCATGTTCCTTCACTTTCTATCCTTTTATTCACCGATAAACAACAAAGGAAGCGCAGGGGGGGTTCAGTCCTGTTCAAGCCCGTCCTCTTAATCCCAGGACACACAAACCAAATCTGCATTCGACCAAATCAATTAATTGCAACATTCATTAACTGATAAGTCGATTAATGGCCATGTTTTTCATGGGAGGGCTGACATATAATCAGAGGCCGGTTTGAACAGGAACCACCAGGCTGCTGATTACAGCCTGATTCATGGCATTGGATCCACAAGAGGCCCGCTTTAGAGGAGCAGCAGGAACAGGACTGGAATAGACCCACAACAGAAGGGGCTCAGCATTAGAGCTCAGGAGTAAAACTCTGCCGTGGAACATAGATGCACCAGAACTGAACTCCTGAACAAGAATGAAAGTTCAAATAACAACGGGATCAATAGATCACACACATTCCAACAGTTCTTATTTGGTACAGTACTTTTCATAATGTTTTATCGCATTAGACCAATATTTTTACTAGGGATGGGAATCGATAAGAATTTAACGTAGGAACGCATCGGCTCTGATACTCAGTGTATGTACCTGTACTCACACTCTTGAAAGTAATCTGATACAACTGCACCGATACCACTTACAGCAGCATGACATTCATAGTTCAGTGCAGCAGGTACGCGGCTGTGGAATAATGTGTGGGGAGTGTGAAGAGTGTGGAGATTTTTCAAAATAAATGACGGTGATAAAGGTAACGCTGACTGCAAGTAATGTTACAGACACAGACAGATACACACGGAGCGTTCTGTCTGTCCTCTGCGTACATTCCATCCGTTTTCCAGGTGCTGGCGGATGCGTACCCAGACGGAGAATACCAGCAGGAGCCATGGAGGTAGAGGATCTGTTCAAAGAGCCACTGTGTGAGTTAGAGAAAAACTACTGACAGATTTAGGACAACTACCCAGGGCTAAGCCGGTTTACAGCCTGATATGAATCAACTGATGAAAGTATAGTTAACAGTGGCCTGATATGAATAAACTGATGTTAGTACAATTAGCTGTGGCCTGATATGAACAAACTGATGTTAGTACAATTAGCTGTGGCCTGATATGAACAAACTGATGATAGTACAGTTAGCAGTGGCCTGATATGGGCAGTCTGACTCAACAATAGTTAGCACTGGCTTTATATGAACAAACTAAGGCTAATACAATTAGCAGCGGCTTGATAATAACAAACTGATGTTAATGCACTTAGCTGTGGCCTGATATGTAAAGTCTGAATCCACAATAGCTAGCTGTGGCCTGATATGAACAATCTAAATCAACAATAGTTAGCAGTGGCCTCATATGTACAGTATGACTCTCAAATTGTGTTGTGGTCTGAAATGAATAAACTGATGTAAGGACAGTTTGCTGTGGCGTAACTATGACATGACGTATGATGTAACTATGCTGCTCTTCGATAACATTGTAAAAGATGACAACGACCTAGTGTTTAAAAAATAGATTTTATACAAAGACTAACTTATTTCATTAGGCCTCTTAAGTATTATGTTCCAGTTGAGTGTTTGTGTTTTTTCTTGGTGGTAATATTTGTATCTCAGGTCTATTCAGGTCTCCCTCGAAAAAGAGATTTCATCTCAAGGGACTTCCTGGTTAAATAAAGGTTAAATAAATATTTGTATCTATGTTTTAGTCCTCACAACTGCCACACCAAGGAAGGGAGAATACCACACCACAGGAGACATCATCTGAGTTAATCCCAGCCTCCAACAGCTTGGTAAACTCAGAGTCCCACCTCACACAGTTAACACAATATACTCGAGTAGTGTGCTACCTTACACCACGTGTTCAAGGAAGAAGTTAATACAGCTCATCAGGGTTTTCTTGATTTAGATAGCAGAGTTGTAAGATGAATCAAATGTGTGAATAACAGTCAGTGGTTTTTACTGTGACAGTGACTCTCAGTCACACTCACTCTCAGCTGTAATATTCAGCCTTAGTTCATTCAAACAGCACCAAACCTTTCTACACCAGCCTAGTGTGTGTACTGACAGTTAGCCAGCATTCTGGTAACTGTGTAGCTCAGCAAAATTAGAAACAATACATTTAGTCGCATCAGTATGTTCTGCCTTTTTAGCCCTTAGGAAGACCTCATGAAGAGGAGGAGGCCTCATCAGGACCTTCTCCAGAGGTCCTGGCGCCTTGCAACAGTTTGGTAAGTATTCAAAAGTTATTGTTTTTAACCAGCAGCAGTGAGAATACCTCCTGGGAAATTAGAGCAAACTACATATTACACCACAGTGAATGTCCTGGAAGTTACTAATTATGTTTCATATTTGTATTCGTATTATAGGTATTTACACTATCATTTTTCCAACACAGGAAGCAAGCTTCAGTGGTGAGAATAGCACAGCTGAAAGCTCTGCTGGCAGTTTTAACCCAAACGTTCCACCACTGGAAAGAACTGACATCATATTTGCAAGTCTGCATATTTAGTTTTTCTATCAACCTGTCACAACGGGAAAATGAGAGGACTCAAATGCACAGTACTGAAGGAAAAAAAATACAAATTTATTTAACAAAAAATGAAAACTAAACAACGAAAAACCCCACAAAACCTGGGTCAGAGTCCGTAGAGAAGATGGATAAATGTCCGGGTTATGGAGTCAAATGGAGAGAAGTGAAGAGGAATGGACCAGCGCTGCATGGCTGCAAACCAAAGCCTTTAATAGGCTGAAAGGTAATTGGCTGCGGCCACGCAGCGCCAGCAGGTGAGTCTGATAATGATAAAATGAGGAGATGACAAGAGGGAGGAGCCGAGGGCCACACAGACACAGATCATGACAGGAGCTGAGGACCACACAGGCACAGACCATGACAGAGGGAGGAGCCGAGAGTCACACCGGCACAGATCATGACAGGACCCCCCCCTCAAGGGACGGCATCCTGATGTCCCCAGAGATGCAAAAAGCCCCTACGGATACCAGGGCATCCTGGAGTGTAGAGGGGATCCTGGCAAAGGGGGGCCTGAAAAACCTCCCGGCGGACCGGTGTGGAAAACCTCCGGGTAGACTGGCTGAAGAACCTCAGGGCGAACAGACTGAAGAACCCCAGGGCGGACGGGCTGAAGCACCTCCCGGTGGAACGGCGTGAAGAGCCTCCGGGAAGACTGGCTGAAGAACCTCAGGGCGGACAGGCTGAAGCCCCCCCCCCTGGTGGAACGGCGAGAAGAGCCTCCGGGAAGACGGCCAAAACACCTCAGGGCAGACCTCCGGACCAGGACGTGGAAAACCTCCAGACCAGGATGTTGTAACCCCTCTGGACCACACCATGGAGAAACCTCCCGACCAGGACGTGAGAAACCCTCCGAAACAGGACATAGAAAAATCCCCTGGTTCGTGGACCTCCAGGGCAGTGGCAGACAGGACTCTAGCTGGATTAAGGACGTTGACTGGAACTGAATTATGACTGGACTCATGACTCTGACTGAGACAAGGCAGACCGGACTATGACTGGACTACAGCCATCAACTGGAATTGGACTATGGCTGGACCCATGACTCTGACTGACTGAGACTGGGCTGACAGGACTACGGACTCTGAGACTGGGCTGACAGGACTACGGAGAGGGAGACCGAGACGGGGAAACACAAAGAGCGAGGCCGAGACGGGGAAACAGGAACGCTGCGCGGACGGACGGAACCGGACTTCAGGAATGCTGCCGGACGGAACCGGACTTCAGGAACGCTGCGCGAACAGACAGAAACAGACTTTAAAAACGCTGCGCGAACAGACGGAATCAGACTTCAGGAATGCTGCGCAGCCGGAACCGGACCTCAAGGAGGGGAGACTACCGGACGTCGTACTAGCCTCCGGGTAGTACCAAGGAAAAGGGAACTGAGGCCAAGCAGAGGGACACGGACAGACAGGCACAGAGACACAGACAGGCAGAGGGACAATCTACAGTACTGAACTGATGAAAAGGATGAAATGGAACTGAAGAACATAAAGGGAAAGAACTTAACTTAGGAGAAACTGATGAAACTGCAGACAGAAACTGCAGACAGAACCTGCAGACAGAGAATAAAGAGAGACTGAAGACAGAGACTGAAAAAACACGGGGAACATATAACGCACATGGACTGCAATAAACACACATTAACTAAAATAAAAAAATATTCACACCCACTGAGAAATACACACACACTGACAAAGAGAGACAGGGAGGAACAAATAAAACAGGCAGAACAAACAAACTAACATGGACAGACAGATCAGAACTAATGAACTTACTGAAACCATTAGACACACGAAGGAAAAGACACAAGAGAAGAACCCGGACCCCACGAAGGCCCAGGTCCCCACATGGAATAGAACGCTGGAAACACGAGGCAGGAAACAGACGAGAGACAGAAACTCACCGGAAAAACAACACGGGAGAAGAACTAAGGAAAGGCGAATGAAACCAGGGATAAACAACTAAAACACGGAGAGATGAAAAAACGGGTCCTTTCAGTACCGGCTGAGTCCAGGTATGGCTGGTCCATTCTGTCACAACGGGGAAATGAGAGGACTCAAATGCACAGTACTGAAGGGAAAAAATACAAGTTTATTTAACAAAAAATGAAAACTAAACAACAAAAAAAACACACAAAACCTGGGTCAGAGTCCGTAGAGAAGATGGATAAATGTCCGGGTTATGGAGTCGAATGGAGAGAAGTGAAGAGGAATGGACCACCGCTGCATGGCTGCAAACCAAAGCCTTAAATAGGCTGGAAGGTAATTGGCTGCAGCCACGCAGCACCAGCAGGTGAGTCTGATAATGATAAAATGAGGAGATGACGAGAGGGAGGAGCCGAGGGCCACACAGACACAGATCATGACAGAGGGAGGAGCTGAGAGTCACACCGGCACAGATCATGACACAACCTCTATTTAACCTCATAGCTTTTAATATCCTGACAGTAACACTTAAATGGACAGTTCAGATTTTTTTTCATGAAGTTGTATGAAATACGTTTCCGCCCACAGGACAATTTAGGTAAGATAATCTATTGTCATGTGCTACACTATCAAAGAGTACATCATACAACTTCATGTCAGAAAATCTGAAGTATCCCTTTAATGCTATGGCACTCAAAGTTTGACAATGGGCTCAATGACAGTGTTAGAGATTTATGCCTGGTTATTGTTTATACAGAAAATTTTGCAAGTGTTATATTTATATTTTCAGCTCACCCATGAGTATTTGGAATCAATTTCCAAGACATCTGCTAAGCCAGAAGACAGTAAGAGCTACATTGAGAGCAGCAGAGATGAATATTGTCCAACATCAGACTCAAAAGAGGACAGTGGGGATGAATATTTTCCATCAAAAGACTCAATAAATGAGAGTAGTTCAGACAGATCATGTGAACTTAAAAGCAATGTTTCACCAGTGAAACTCAAGAAGCGAAAGAAGTCAAAAAAGACTTGTAGCAGGAAGACTGTGTCCAGGAAGTTGTCTGCTCAAGATGATGGGAGAGCAGAGAGTGGACACTCAAGTGATACAAACCCAGGAAATGTGTCCATTTTGAAGCTCCAGAAAAAGAGAGATGGTGCTCGAGTTTACAATAAAAAACACTATTGTCTGTACTGTCCCCTGCACTGCCATAAAATGGCATGGCACTTAATTCGCAAACACAGCAATGAACCAGCTGTGGCAACAGCAACAAGTTTTACATTGAAATCAAAAGAACGGAAATTGCATTTGGACCTGATTAGAAATAAAGGAAATAGGGCACATAATAATGAGGTTCTAAAAGCTGGTTGTGGAACACTGATCCCAAGCCAACAATCTGGAGATCAAGTGAAAGCAAGTGACTACATGCACTGTATCAACTGTGACGCTTTGCTTAAAAGAAAGTCGTTATGGAAGCACATGTCAAGGTGCAAGCTTACACAAAAGTGCACAATGAAAAAGCCAGGTAAAAGCTGGATCCAATCACTGTGTGCCTTTGCACAGCCAGTCCCAGAAGGAGTCAGCAGGAAGGTTTGGGAGCTGGTGAATGTCATGCACCAAGATGAAGTCACAGTCATCATCAAAAAGGAGAAAAGCATTTTAAGACTTGGAGAACATTTGTATGCAAAACATGGACATGACAAAACCAAACATGAGTACATTAGACAAAAAATGTGAGAAATAAGCAGCTTTATTTGCCACAGGACTTTTATATACCCTCCAACTTCAACTATGTGGTCGAAGCGGTAAAAGACGTGGCTGGCTTCGATGAGGACAAAAACATCTATAAAACTCCATCACTAGCTTTGAAGCTTGGTCACAGTCTAAAGAAGATTGCAGATATTCTCACGTGCGAGGCACAGATGGCTGGGTCTGATGGTGAGGGATTTCTGAAAAATGTGCAGAAGAGCCACAGTTTGTATGAGAAAAAGTGGGATGTGTGCGTGTCATCGCGAGCCTTACAAACTCTAAGAGAGGCTAAGTGGAACACTCCCCACCTTGTCCCTTTCACTGAAGATGTGAAGGCGATGCACGTGCATCTTGATAAGTGCAGGGAAGAGTACAAGAAAACATTTGAAAATGATCCAAATAAGAAAAACTGGTCCAAGCTTGCTACTTTGAGTCTGTGTGAGGTCATTTTGTTCAACCGCAGGAGAGAGGGTGAGGTGTCAAAGATGCCACTGAGTGCTTTTACCCTTAGAGACACCTCAGGAGTACACTCAGATCTGGCAGAAGGACATTCCCCATTGGAGCAAAAGCTTTGCCAGCATTTTCAGCACATAGAAATAAGGGCGAAGAGAAACAGGAAAGTTCCCATCCTTCTGACACCAGACATGCTCAGTTCAATGGAAGTGTTGGTTGCACATCGGAGGACCTGTGGCATTCCTGATGAAAATTCCTTTTTCTTCTCGAGACCTGAGGCAGAGACTCATCTGAGGGGATCAGATGCCATCAGACAGATTGCGAAGGAATGCGGAGCCAAACATCCTGAAACTCTTTCCTCAACCAAACTGAGGAAGCAGATTGCCTCACTGTTGACAGTCCTGAACCTGAAGGATCATGAGATGGACATACTGGCAAATTTTTTTGGCCATGACATTCGGGTCCATAGACAGTATTATAGACTACCTGAAGGAACTCTGGAGCTGGCAAAAGTCAGCAAAGTGCTGTGTGTGCTGGAACAAGGACAACTGTCAGACTTCAAAGGAATGAGCCTGGACCAAATCTAAATCAGTCCTGATGGTAATGACATATATCCAGTTTAAATTCATATTTATGTCAGAGTAAATGTTTATTCACACTTTTTGATATTATTTTCAGAGCAAGTGTTAGAAGCTGTGGAAAGTGACGTCTCAGACATGGAGACAGACAAGGACTCGATTTTCAGCAGTCCGTCTTCAGGTGATTTTTTACATTTAAGTCTTTCTTCTGAGTGACTGTCCTGCAAGTTAACAACTGTCTGATTTATTAAAGGATCCTCAGGAGAAAAGAGAAGGATACCTCTCTCTAAGTCTGGTGATAACACCACGTCCTTAGGTATCCCACAAACCCATGCATACTCCATCCTTACCTGTTTTCATGTACACTAAAAAAAAAAGAAAAATTGAAGCACTGATTATTGTTTATTTTAACAGCATCCTCTACACCAAGAAGGCCACAGCATGTCGAGTCAGACTGTGATGATGCTGAAGAAGGTATTTCTCACACATAAATACAGTGCTTGCTACTGCTTAATTGTCATCTTAACTTCAGAAACTCTAGAAAAAGTTAACATTTACTATCTAGCAGTGCTGGTTCTTTGCATTATTTCAGCAGGACCCTCTGCACCAAAGAGACGAACTATGAAATCTATCACTGATGACCCTGAAGAAGGTATTTCACACATTAACTGTCCTTTCTCTTACTGCTTGTTCATTGCTTGCTTTTAGAAAAACACAGGAATCAATTAATTTGTCAGATTCTAAAATTTTACCAAATAACAACTGTGGCTTTATTCAATGAGGCCATGTTACATGCCTGAGGGCATGTATATGGATAGGTGTGTGTGTGTTTCTCCTCCCCTTTTGTTTTCAGGTCAGGGATGGCCTGGTTGTCGGGGTGTGACCATAACTCTGGGTCCTCCTCCAGGGCTGCACCTGAAGGGGGCCGGCACAGGTGGAGGAAGGAGGAGCAGACCAATCCTGATCAGCCACAGCACCTATAAATTCACCCCTGCCTCTCTGTCTGGGGCTGCTCTTGTCTGGCCATGCTTGGTCAGAGCCATTTTGCTTTTGTGTTCTACCTGTGTTCTCCTTTGGTGAGTTGAGTTGGGTTTAGTTAGGATGGGGTACCCTATACACTGCACTAAGTCTTGTTTTATGTTATATACACTAGATTAGTTGGTTGGTGCCACCCTCTGTATTTTTATTTTGGGACTAGTGAGGAGGTAGATGTTTTTTTTGTCCCACCAGTTTCTTTTGGTAGTGCAGGGGTCACCAGTTAGTTTGGTTTTGTTTTACTGAGTTTTTTGATTTACTTTGGTACCACCTTGTCCAACTGCACTCACCTGGAATACTTTGTTTCATTTTTTGTAAAAACTTTGTTAAAAGAAAGCAGCCGTGAATAAACTGGCTTTATTTTAAACTTTTTTTCGTTGTATGCTTTTGGAGACTGAAGAGGTGTGTGACACCCCTCCCTCTCCTGGACACCTTTATATTGGGGGGGGGTGTAACAGGCCACCCACTGGAACTTTGTGGATGGAGTTAATTTCCAGGATTCTACCTCAAAAGTGGGATTGTTTCAGCTAGATGGTAGAGTTTTAGGATGACCTTACTGTTTTTAATCAGATTTCTTTGTGGTTTATTCTTTCTTAGGACCCCAAATATATGGGTGGACACGGCAAGATGAATCCTCTGCTACAGGTATCCCACAGACTGTTTGCCCATTAACTTTTTCAACAAGAATCACTGAGCAAGCATTGTTAATAGCATTATTAAAACACATTTTAATTGGTAGATTTCTCATCCTGTATGAGGTTTTTATTTAAAAGCAAAGAAAGAAATCAAAGATTGTACATGGCAAACAAGATTATACAGCTACAACAATCAAAATTCTACCAGTATCTTGTAAACTGGCTAAATTTAAACAGACATAGCTGCCCTGTGATTATTAATTTGAATAGTATCTAGTATTGGTGAATTTGTAGAAAAATACTAAAGCAAAATATGAAATATATATCAGGTTTGGTACCGCATCAGCTAGTACAACTGATGATGTAAATTATTTTAGTTTCTGTGTTATTTACTAATCAAAAATATCAGTTTTCAGGACTTTGCTTAATGAAATTACACATAACTGATGAAGCTGGCTGGTCACTGAATTCTTTGACATAGCTAGTATGTGAGTCTGTTAAGTGAGTTGTAGTGACACCAGCCTTGTAGTCTATGGGTCTGATTGTCTTTTTTCTGTGTTCTTGTCTTAGAGAGCTCAAAGAGGAGTTGGGCACCTGCAGAAGTGTGTGCAGTGGAAAAGACTCTAAAGGTGTTCATAGACTCTGGGAAAGTTCCCGGGAAAGCAGACTGTGTGAATTGCAACAAGGCCTCACCACAAGAGCTGAAGTCAAGAACCTGGATGGCTGTTAAGTACTATGTTAAGAACCGAATAACGGCAGTTCAGCGTGAAAGAGCAAGACGGTACTAAAGATTTACTCAGGCTTTTGTTTTGAAAGGTTAATATGTCCCTTACCTCTACACTGGAGCTGCATCTTTTCTGTTTTGTTTTGAAAAACAGTTTCCTGTTGTTTTGGGGGTTTGTGGAATCTAAACATTATATGAACAGCCTTTTTTTCATAATCACAGAAAACTGCAGTGCATTTAATTTTGTTCAAAATTGTTATAGTTCATCACAACATGTTTGTGTGGCATTATGTCCAGTTGGTGCAATCTGCCGAGCTAAAAATATGATTTAAAATCATAGTACTCAATTTTGTTTAAAATATTCTGGGGAAACAAAGGCACTTTTTTGAAGGCTTCGATTTAATGTGTGGCAGACCTAAATCAATATCAGAATGTATCACTACACTGAACACAAGTCTGGACTGGATTTTAGGGTCTCTTCCATCATGTTTCAAAGCTGGAGCGAGAGAAAGATGAGCAGGAAGTAGGTGAAGAGGAAGACGAGCAGGAAGTAGCTGGAGGAGAGGAAGATGAGCAGGAAGTAGCTGGAGGAGAGGAAGATGAGCAGGAAGTAGCTGGAGGAGAGGAAGATGAGCAGGAAGTAGCTGGAGGGAGGAAGATGAGCAGGAAGTAGCTGAAGAGAGGAAGATGAGCAGGAAGTAGCTGAAGAGAGGAAGATGAGCAGGAAGTAGCTGAAGAGAGAAAGATGAGCAGGAAGTAGCTGAAGAGAGGACGATGAGTAGGAAGTAGCTGAAGAGGAAGATGAGCAGGAAGTAGCTGAAGAGAGGAAGATGAGCAGGAAGTAGCTGGAGGGAGAGGAAGATGAGTAGGAAGTAGCTGAAGAGAGGAAGACAAGTCTTGACTGCATTTTAGGATCTCTTCCATCATGTCTCTCAAGATTTTATGAGCCTGACACACAGACTCTGAAGCTGTAAAATCCAGTATAAAGCCGTGCTGTGTGTGTAGTAATATTTTCAGTTGTTGATTCAGGGTCACTGCTCATGTGAGATTGAATCTTGCACAGTTCCTGTTCCCTGCTGTTGTAAAGCACTTTAACTGTTGGACATGTGGAGTCCATCTGGTCAACTGCCACTTTACTGTTGGACGTGCAATAAAACAAATAAAAACAGTCATGATGATCTGTAATTGAATAGACATTTTTCTTAGTGAAGGTCCCAAGACAAGACTGGGGCTGATCGATCAATCAACCAACAAACCATCCTTCAGTTTAAAAATAACTTTATTTACAACGGATCTCAAACAACTCATGATTTATCTTGCTTGACTTTTGACAGCTGAAAGCAGTATAAATGCTGGGTAGTATTAGGGGTCACTGGATGATATCATTATAAAGGAACATATGAAGGAACATTAACATGTTGAACTAATATGACTGTAAACTAATGATAATTCAAATCACATACTGGCAATGCTTATGTTTCAGATTGAAAATCTGATCAGTTGATCTGCCACTCTGGACAACCAGTCACTGTAGATGTGCATCATGAGCTCTACACTGTCATAACAGTGCTGTAATTATATGCAAATATGCAGAGCAGTTCCAGTCCCCAAGGGGGGACAGAATTCAGGTTTGGTCCCCAAAAGGATCAAAATTCAGGTTTAAAATTTTTCTGTGAGTTTTAGATGTTTCAAGTGATTTTTTTGTTCCCTTAAAATTTTCATGATTTTACAAGTTAAACTCAAAGCTGTAGGACCTTCAGAAAGGGTGGATCCCACCAGACACCAGTATGTCATAGGGCCCCATGGGGTAATAAAAACAGGTATGCGTGAGAGAGAGAGAGAGAGAGAGAGAGAGAGAGAGAGAGAGAGAGAGAGAGAGAGAGAGAGAGATGTGTGTGTGTGTGTGTGTCTGCTGTGTGTGTGTGCGTGTGTCAGACACTGAAGTCTGTTCATAGTATTAATGCTGTTCATTCTGTTTACCCATGTTATTATTTAGATTCACACTGGGGACAGAAGCATGTGACAAAGCTGAGTAAATGGAAGGTTTACTCTGCAGCGCACACACACACACACACACACACACACACACGCGTATATGGTAATCATACATGTTCATGAGACCACTGAAGCATGTCAGGCCATGATTGGACACACAGCCAGTGAGAAAAATGCAAAGCAAGTCACAAAACAGACATTCTGTCAAGTCTGAGAAAAAGACCAAAGCAGCTGTAATTAAACATGGAGAGGACTGGAGTGAAAGCACTAACGTCCAAACAAAACCACATTCACACTCAAACACTGAGCCAACCCCCACACTGCAAAACATGCCCTGATAGAAAATCAGCCTAATATTATTAAATCTGGTCAAGTCATCTTATAGTAAGCAAAAAAAAGGTTAAAAAAAAAAAAAAAATTCAACATAGCAAAAAAAAAAAAAAAAAAAAAAAGTCTATCAACTAAAAAACCACAAAGTTCCTTAAAAATAGACAAAAATGATAGAATTTGATCAGTGCTCAGTACAATAATTAAAATGACACTCATTTCATGTGTTTTCATTTCTGTCATGGTTTAAACCTGTAAAGAACAATAAATGGGTAAATAAAGTGAGTTTGTTTCATTAGTTCAGATTCTTAAATGTAGAAGTTGTTCCAGTGATTTCAGTCTAAAAGAGGGAAAACTATCTGGATCCTCTAATGCAGGGGTGTCAAACTCAGACCCTCAAGGGCCGGTATCCTGCATGTTTTAGATGTTTCCCTCTTCCAACACACCTGATTCAAATGATAAGTCTATCATCTAACTCTGCAGAAGCCTGATAACAACCGTCAGGTGTGTTGGAAGAGGGAAACATCTAAAACATGCAGGATACCGGCCCTCGAGGACCAGAGTTTGACACCTGTGCTCTAATGGGATCATTTGGTAAATATTAACAAAACTTGGCATGAGGAAAATCAGACTGGATATTAGATGGAAAATATAAGTGAAAAAAGGTAAATAGATTTATTTAAAATGAGAATATTTTTCTTATGTAAAAATTTCTTGGAAAGTTTTTTATTAGATGAAAAATTAGACAAATGTTTTAGAAATAAGGCTTTTTTCACTGTCGTAAAAATTATTTTTTGCAGTTTATCATATGAATTGTGTTGGACCAACACAAACCTTTGTGATGCTGATAATACAGATGTTTGTCATCATTTTCTCTCTGTGTCTTTGAATATAGAACAAATGCATTTGTTCTTGAATTCAGTGAGATTATTACTTAAAATCAGTTGAAAACATTGGTTTTATATGTGGTAAAGCATTGGTTGCTGGTGTTGCACATTATTAGAGCTCATTTCTAGATCATTTGTACTTTTTTGACCTAAAAAAAGGAAGATATATGTTCTAAAACAAGGTGGACATTCTTGCACTGTCAAGATATGTTTTCTATAGAGAGATAGATACTTTATTGATCCTTTGTAGGAAATTGTTTGGTTACGACAGCAGTACAAAAAACACACTGACCCATCACAACAGACATCCCACATTCAACCAACAATGGAATGTTAAAGTGTTAAAAACAGAATAAATGATACATAAATATATAATATATACAATAAAAATAATGTAAAATAATACAATAAAACAAAACACCTATAGTATGCACAGCATACAATAATTTGTCGCACAGCAATATTAAAAGTTTAATAGCTGCCGGCAGGAAGGAAGTGTGGGACTGAAATGGGACTCTGTTTAGAAGATCACCTGGGCGCCTCCAGGTGATGGATGCACTTGGGCCTGTCAGGGAACATGTTGTCGGTTCAGTTCTGGGTCAGACCGGAGCCATTCTGCATGAACTGTACCTGTACGTTTAACACAATGTGGGTTCCAATCAGGTTTCTACGGGTTCATCCTCCTGTCGGTCCGTCACCAAGGTGCAGATGCAGGTGTAGAGGTGGTCTGTGAGTGGAGGATGGGTAAAACCAGACTGAGCTTCTACAGGGATAATAAAGTCAACCTCATCTACAGTATGTGCAGGAGAAGTTCACAGGACAGAGCCGAGCCAACAGATGGATGAGAGGTAGAGGGGTGAAGCACTGGCAGGAGGTCATGTGAGCAGAACAACTGTTTTATAGACATTCAAGACCCCAGAAAAGGTGGGAAAGCCCAGTGTCAAAAACAGTGATCTGTTCAAAGTCAGTGTCAGAAAGACAAAAAACTATGAGATATGAAGGGTCTGTGGGAATGGGCATGACAGTTACAAAAAAAAAATCTAATAAATAAACCACTTTATATTTCAACTACATGTATCACGAGCAGACACCTTCTCCTTCCAAACCTCAAAAAGATTCCAAACACTTCCAACTGAATGTCCTTCAAATATTTGTGAGGAAGAAGATAAAGTTTAAGTGACGAAGACAGGAAGTCAAAGATGCATAGAAATGAGGGGATAAAGGAGAACAGACTGGAGGAGAGGATGGGAGGATGAGGAGTGGAGGTAAAGAAGATGGAGTGGAAGCTCCAGGATGTAGCCCCCCCACCCCCCACCTCATTAACCACAATGGTGAAGCTGGAACACTGATCAAAGGCCTGGTGTGAAGCACAGACGTGTCACTGTCACCACGAAAGGGAAGAGATGGTGAAATGAAGAGATGGAGAGATGGAGACAGAAGCAACACGGGGACACAGAGGAAGAGGAGTGGGGGATGGAGGGTGTAAGGAGGAGAGAAGAGATAAGGGGATGAGAGAAGAGGAGGAAAGACAAAGAAGAGAACAAAAGGGGGGTGACTGAAAAGATAAGAAGAGGGGAAACAGAAGGAATGAAAAGAGAAGACAATTAAAAAGAAAAGAAAACTAGTAATAGATGAAGTAAACAGACGTTAAAGAAAACCAACCAGAGAAGAGAACAGCAAAGACCCAGGTCCATCTAAACCATCTACCTGTCTCTCAGACCCAGGTCCATCTAAACCATCTACCTGTCTCTCAGACCCAGGTCCATCTAAACCGTCTACCTGTCTCTCAGACCCAGGTCCATCTAAACCGTCTACCTGTCTCTCAGACCCAGGTCCATCTAAACCGTCTACCTGTCTCCCAGACCCAGGTCCATCTGAACCATCTACCTGTCTCTCAGACCCAGGTCCATCTAAACCGTCTACCTGTCTCTCAGACCCAGGTCCATCTAAACCGTCTACCTGTCTCTCAGACCCAGGTCCATCTAAACCGTCTACCTGTCTCTCAGACCCAGGTCCATTCCAGATGCTTTACCTTTCCTTCTCTCCACCTCCTGGATCTGATGAACCAGTTCTTATCTTCAGCCTATGGACCACGGTCCTTTAAAGGAGCTTGACTCAAACCTGTTCTTCCAAAGCCCAGCCTTGACCCTGCAGTTTGGTCTAACTATAGACCCAGATCAAATCTAACATTCAGATCTACGATTCTGGGTAAACTGTGTCCAATCAGTTCTGTGCCTTCCTTCAGTCCAACAGTCTATTGAGGGTATGCACATACGTCACCCCCCACCTCCCCCAGGCCACGCCCCTCTAAATCAGACTGAGTGTCAAAAACCAACCTGCTCAACATGACGGAGTATAGCAGTAAACACAGCCAGACTGGGAAAATGTGAAATATGAAATTAAATTAAGGACAGTTGGACTGGACATGGATCCGTACGAGCTACCAAAGAACAAGTGGTCCATGAACACTGACATGTGGACACAAATGGAGGATACTGGTATCCAGTGTGGAGGGGATCATCGCTATGTTGACCTGAAACAAATATACATGGTTTCATCATCACTGACAACCAGGGTCCAAAACTAGGACCCAGAACCAGCTGATCCAAAGTGCATTTACAGTAGACCGTGTACTGACCCCAGTGAATATATGCATGATCTACTGGGACTGAGGAGATTTACTGAGTCTAGTTCAGATCAAGTACTTTATACAACACAGATACTACTGCTGTGGACCAGCAGGGCACCACTGGATTCTGGGAAATTAGGAGATTTGTACCACCTGTTTTTAAATTACCACATTATTCTTGTAATATTATGGATTTATTGTCGGAATATGATGATTTTAATCTCATAAACGAATGATATTTTTGTTAAATTATGAGTTTACGACTTTATTCTCATAAAATTGTCATTCTTTTTGTGTTCAACTTCTATATCGATATTGACTTTATACTCGTAGTGATAAGTGTTTTTATTTTCTTATGTGGTCCTAATACTCCATCGTAGCTTTATTCTCCAGTTCCCCCGTACTTGAAAAACTAGGTTAGCCTCAGTTTCAGTTACTTTACTAATCATGTAGGAGCCCAAGGTTCAGAATCACCAAATGAAGACAAAAACCATGAAAGATCTGATCATGAAACCAAGAGCTTTACTAAGAAGTAACGTTAGCCAAAACAATACGTCATTTAAGGTCTGATTTGACCCAAAAATACAGCATAAATTAATGTTAGCTGACACCAAACAGGATCCACAGATCTAGGTTTGGTTTCCTGGATTTGTGGATCCCTCTACTTCTCTTTTCTTTGTCTTTCGGTGTATGTAAAATGATAGCTCTGACTGCTTTCCAAACCTTTTCATACAATCAATCGCACAACAGCTCTTCCTCATTTTTTATTAAATATTGTTCTTCACTTTAGACAGTGTTGAAGCCAACGCTGTCACTCATCTCCCTCTTTCTGCCACTCAGCGGGCAGAACCGCGGTGACTTCCGCTAACGGTGATGTCATGCGCATACCCTCTATTAGAGAATTTCCGGCCAGGTTTGAGGGAACATCATAGTTCCCACTGACCTTCTAACTGCTCCAGATGAGCGTCCGGTTCCTAGTCTAAAGTAAAACCTGTGGACCATATTGGCCAGTACACTTTCCATTAAAACCTTTTGCGTAACTATAAAAGAGTACTGCATGGAAGAGTAGATGTTGAGCAAATATTCAATCTGACCTTTTCCCAAGGCCTGTATTCAAATAAATACTAATTTCCTGTTGATCTAATTAACACCTGGAGGAATTTGTCTTCATCAATTATTGAGTGAAAACAGGGAAAACTCTACGACCTGTCACTGGAATCGATTTATTATTGGTGTGGAAGGGAGAGGGAGAGAAAGGGTGGCTATTATTTATTAAGTAGATCTTTAATTGTGTTGAATCCCCCCTGCTGATGGGGTGGGGTGGGGGGCTACAGTACACTGGTCCGAACATGAAACAGGGATCAGCTGAATATGTGTTTACTCTGTCCAGATGTCTGCGGTACAATATGGACGTCAACATTGACCTATTAATAAGAAATAATAGGAGTAAAGCTGTTTGAGTGAATGGAAACCTTCCACTCAACATGTTCCATCCAGAGGTTGCGCTAGACATTTTTATTGTCCATCATTTTGACGGACAGGGTCGTAAAAATTCTGTCATAACATATTATTATCAGTCATTTAAATTTTTAATTTTTTTTAATGATAATGACATATATTTAGTTGTATTTAATGTTCAAAAACATCTCAATGATGCAGCAACTGTAGTTGCTGCTGGCTGATAAACCAACGTGATATTACGACTTGCATAATTATATACGCCACTTTTAATTGGTGTGTTATCTGTAGACATTCTAAACTTTCCTTGTGTTTGTCCATGCAGTGTTAAATCCCATGCACTGAGGGTTAGGGTTCAGGTTATGTGACCCACAGATCTGGGCACAAATTGACATGCCATTAAATAACACATGAAAGGTAGAAAATGCGTACATACAGCGCACCAAATGCCATAAGAACTGGCCTATTCCTTGCTTGTCCGTCACCCTTCACCACATCAGTCCCGCGTGCGTGTGCGTATGGTGAGAGTGGTCGAGCAAGGTGAGGGAGCAGCAGTTTTGAGCATGAGTGTGTAAGAGGGACAGAAGGAAAAAAGTGTACTAACATTGATATACTGTGCATAAAATAAAAGCTGCTGTCTTCCACTACTGGTAGGGGAGTTAACCCTGACATCAGCCCTGGAGGAAATCTGCCCTGTGCTCGTGGATGAGCCGAGCAGGAAAGGTTAACAGTAGATTACCCCGAGTATTTTAATCTGTCAAAATGACGGATGGCCTTCATAATTTTCCGTCATTTAAAAAAAAATCCGTCAATGACGGAATATTTTCGGTCAATGCGACCTCTGGTTCCATCTGTTGTTTTTATCTAAATCTTCATTATTATCCTTATTTAAAATATGTAGACATTAGCTTCCAGAACAACAGAACTGATACAGAACGCACTGTCCCCAGGCTTTACACCAGCGGTCTCAAACATGCGGCCTGGGGGCCAAATGCGACCCACCAAAGGTTCCAGTCCAGCCCCTGGAATGAATATGCAAAGTGCAGAAATTCCAGTTAAAGCCATCGACCTCATTATAGTTCAGGTTCCACATACAGACCGATATGATCTACAGTAAAATAACAGCATAATAACCTCCAGAAAATAATGACCCCATATTTTCTTCTTGGTTTGATGTGAAGAAAATAATATTACACTATGCCTATACATAATCACAACTTCAAATTTTTGTCTTGGTTTTAGTGCAAAAAAATCACAATAAATTATGAAAATATTTACATTTACAAATTATCCTGTAACAAGATTTGAATAACCTGAACAAATATGAATAACCTGAAATGTCTACAGAAATTTAAGCACAATCTGAACTATTTTCTGCCTGTTCCTCAGTGTTTAGTGTCTTTGTAGATCCAATCCATAATACACATGTAGAAACGATAAGTTGAGGTAGAATATTGTTAAAATCGTACTTTTCCTAAAGAAATTTCAGTTTTTTCAGGTTATTCACATCTTTTTTATTAGGATGGTTTATAAAAGTAAATCTTTTCAGAATTTCGTGGGGGTTTTTTGCAGTAAAACAAAGACAAAATCTGGAGTTGTCATTCCTTATAGGTTATTATTATTATTTTACTGGTCTGGCCCACTTGAGATCAAATCGAGCTGAATGTGGCCCCTGAAAGAAAATGAGTTTGAGACCCCTGCTTTACACCATCTAAAACCACTACTCATATGTCTGAACACATGTTTGACACAGTTTCTCAGACTCATTGTCACAGTAAAGAAGTTGGGATCTTCTAGATCAGGCGTCTCAAACTCAACTGACCTGGGGGGCACTGGAGGTAGAGCCTGGCCCCATCTGAGCCACATTAAGTATTCCACAAAAAAAGGGTTTCTTTACTTTACTCATAGCTAGTAACATGCACTTTTTGATGAACTGGCCTTCTTTGAATGTCTTTGGCCCTAGCAATCATCTCACTCACTACGTAGCCGCTTCGACTGCTGCTCTTTACTTTCTTGAATAAATCTTCTTCCTCAATAGACATTTTTTGAGACTGTCGACTCAGTTCTTTCTCTCATCTCTCTGGTATTTTGTAAACTCCTCAGCATGTCTACTTGAGTAATGACATCAGACGTATTCCTTATACACCGTAACTCACCCTGCGCATATGAGACAAGTAGCGGTGTACCTGTGCTCCACAAATATTCTGTCTCCCACTTTTCCTGAAATCGCCTGTGCTCGTTGCCAACCTTTCTCTTCACAGCACATTTTGAGAGAGACATGACTGGAACTGGGTGATGGCAGATATTTTCTGTCCACTTTGTGTCACTGAGGAATGTTTCAACTAAGTGACTAATGTTCATACTTCCCCAGGTATTTCGCGGTTGGCAAGCTTGACAACCATTGACAACAAATGTCAAAAATAAATAATACAAAAGCGTGGCAAGATTCAGCAAAAAGGTGTGTTTGAGAACTATGTGTGGGCCACACTAACACTGAACTATGACGTCAAGTAGGGAGCCACAAAATATCATCCCGCAGACCACAATTAGCCCCCAGGCTGCGAGTTTGAGACCCCTGTTCTAGAGTCATTTGTCTGGAGTGTCCACTAATGTCAGGCAGATGTTCCACCAAACCCATAAACCTGCCTCTTTCACTGAAACATTTTGTCCAAAATGATCAAAAATACTTGCCATCCTCTTCATGGATGTATTACTAAAACTGGATCTGGGACAGACTCTCAGGGTCTACACTGTGGTTAGTGAATGATAACACATAACAGTTGTGATCTTGAATGTTGCTTTGAATGATGAATGCTGGGAAAGTGTTACAGACTAATGAGCTTGAAGAGGGGAAGGTTCGAGAATTGAATAACAAAAACAGTGTTCAATAAAGTGGGTGGACATGTTAGCTGACAGTTCAACTCATGTGCATCTTCATAAAATATAATACACGACGTGGTGTCAGAAGTGCTGTGCAGCTGAAACATAAAATATTCCCGGTCTGCCACCGTGGAAGGAAAGAGAGAGGCGCTCAGCGGATACAAGAATAGCGAGCGACAGCGAAGACAAGCGGACTCCAGTAGGATGTAGCAGGACGGCTAGCACACCGACTGCTACATTTAGCATCCAGCCACCGGAGCCCTTTGATTTTTCCAAGACGCACAAGTGGACAAAATGGATCCAGAGATTTGAGAGATTCCGACAGCCAAGCAATCTGATCACAAGCTCTGAGGAAAACCAGATGAACACCTTAATCTATTGTATGGGAGATAAAACAGAGGACATCCTGAGAGGACTAAAACTGAGTGATGCAGACCAGTGTGTATTGAAAAGTTAAAGGTAGTTTCCAGAATTTCTTCATTGTCAAAAAAAAAAACATTGTGTACGAGCGTGCGTGCTTTAATATGTGCAAACAAGAAGCAAATGAGGCTGTGGATGCATTTGTTACTGCCTTACATAGACTGGCAGAGTACTGTAATTATGGACCACTGCATAATGAACTAATAAGAGACAGAATTATTGTGGGGCTGGCTGATAAAAGACTTTGGGCCGGATCTATCAAAGGTTTGTGTGTATTAAAACGTGTGTAAACTCATTGCACATGCAAAAAAATGTATAAACTGATTTACTAACAGTGCACAATAAGGGGCGCCTCTTTCAAAGGTACAACATAGTGTGTCTGCATCCACTTAGTACATTTGACACAATGAACATGCAATTTGGGGCGTTTACACGCAGTTGTGCATGTGCTGGGAGGAGAAAATGTAAGTGTATTAATTTAACACACGCAAAGTGATTTATCAAACCCGAAAGCAATTTTGCTCATAGAACTGCGTATATATTTTGCCATGTCTCAACAGGAGGTGCAAATGGTTTGGATGCATAATTACACACACGTGGCTTTTTGGAGTGACGGAAGAAAAAATAATTGAGACTTATGCACCCCCCCACACACACACACACACACACTTTACGGGACCCTTTTCCACTCCTGATGATTGTGATTAAAAATATGCACCGACATTCGGCCACAAGTGTGACAAAATTATGTGCGCGTGACAGTCATTCAATCAAACTACCCCCCTCACGCACGCACGGACACACACACACAGACAGACAGACAGAAACACACACACACACCCCTTTAAAACGAAAAACGAATGAATGAATGAGTTAAGCAGTGTCTTCCATGACAAAACTCCTCCAACGTCACATTTCCGTGCATCTGGATCATTAAGCGCACTGTTCCCATTAGTGCTGGTTTATCCCAGAGCAGTTTTAACAGCGTATTGTCTCCAGTAGTGCATGCAAAACCCTCATTTAAATAGGGTGGTCTCGCAGACTTTGCACCTGTTGTAATTTGCACAAGCAATCTTGGTAAATCACTCGCAAACCATGGTCACACTCCACATGCAAAATTCTAGCTTGCACAAGCAAATTACTACACGCAAATTGGAATCTTAGTAGATCTGGCCCTTTGAGCGTATGCAAATGCAGAAAGAGTCGAACCTGGAAAAAGCTATAAATATGGCAAGACAATCAGAGGAAATTAAAAAGCAACAAAACACACTGAGGAATGATGCCAGCAATGTGATGCAGATGGATGCATGCTCTGTGGACAGAGTTTTTAAGTGCAGACTACTAAATGACAAGCCCAAAAACAGTAAACATACTAACAATAGTACTAAGCCACACTTCAACAGCAGGAGTAAAAACCCATATAGCTCCCAGTGCTACAAATGTGGAGGGCCATCTCACCCAAAACATGAGTGCCCTGCTAATGATGCAAATTGCCATTCCTGGGGGAAAAAACATCACTACCAGCGCGTTTGTCGCTCAGGCAAGACTCTTCTATGTATCGAGGAAGTGGAGGAGAAAAGTTTCTTCCTGGGTTCTGTGACATCTGAAAACTCTACATGGACTGCTGATATAGAGGTGATAGATAAAATACTCACATTTAAACTACTGTAGACACTGGAGCGGACGTAACTGCTGTGTCGCAGGCTAATTTCAGTTGGATATTCTCCAGCACACAAAAGCCTGTTCTCCAGAAACCAAAGAAACCCTTGTTGGGTCCAGGAAGGATCCCACTTAAGGTGTTGGGTGTCATCAGACTGAGGCTTAGGTATGGAGCCAAACAGACCATGGAAAAGGTGCAGCCATTATAGCCCTTGGCCTAATCATGCAGGTCAACAGCATGACCATGGACAGTCTCAAGGCAACCCATCCCCAGTGAAGCAGATTAGGCAATGTGAAAAGGGCATACCACATAAAACTTAGACCAAATGCTGTGCCATTCTACCTAAAAACCCCCAGGAGAATTCCCCTACCATTGGTGGGAAAAGTGAAAGAAGAGCCCCAACGGATGGAAAAGCTAGGTGTCATTAGCTGTGTGCAGGGGCCTACAGGGTGGTGTTCTGGCATGGTGGTCGTACCCAAAATAGACAGTCCACCTAAAGTTGCACTCAGTATAGAATGACACTGGACCAAAGTGATTCTAAAACACAAGGTAAAGTATTAAAAATAATCCTCCCTTTAATATGAAATATGATAAAATAAATTTAAAAAAAATAGCAAGGCTTTAACTTTCTGTTTCACACAGTTAAAGCTATACCTACTGATGTGGCATTTCTCACAGAACTTAGTAAAGGTTTGAACATGAACAACCCGCCACCCTCCAAAGCCCCGCCCACTTCCCCCTGCCTGAGCTCTAACGGCCCCCCCCGCCCCCCGATGCACACAGTGGAAGTGGAGGTGGAGTATACCCTGTATTTAAGGGCCTGGTCTGTGCAGCGCTGGGTCAGTGTCATCACTGCACGGTGATGAGGTGCCCAGGTGATGGGTGCACACACTGTGAACGCGTGGCCTCCGCAAATTTTCCGTGGACATTTGAGGTTTCATAGTCCATACATTTATCATCCTACATCATCCTACATTGTGTGACACCAAGTACATGTACCTGTGCGAGTCCCACGGTCATAAAACCTGACCTTTGTGCAAACCTGTCCGTTTAGTCCAGTACACCAGACTACTGGAATTTTATCTCTATCCTTCATTCATCGGACTCCCCTTTGTTCCCCTTAGTTGCTGTTTCTGTTAATAAATCTGTTTTTCCCTTTCACATGTGCATATGAGTCCTATCCATACATATCCTTAGACAGGAGACTATGGTCAGTGACAGGAGGAGCAGCAGGAGAGAAGTGTCAGATTCAGAGGTACCCATATCGGATGCAGAGACGGCAATAATGGATGATTGACAGGAGGCTCTGCCAGGTTTGGCCAATTCTTTCATTCGGACCGAATGAAATGATCAGAATTGTTTCAGAAATATGAGCAATATATGAGTATTAAACATTTTTGAGTATCAATACCTGGTGAATTTCTTTCACATTTTAGTTTGACACACATTTATTAGGAGCATTTTAAGATGACAAAAGAAAAGTATGAAAATGTCACATCATACGGTATAGCTTTAACACAACAAATTACCTCGTTTTACAAAAGAGAGATGATCCTCTTGTCACAGGTTAATAACTGGCTTATTACCTAGTCCTAAAGGTGGCAAACTACACAAAATAACCCTATGTTGCAGGCCTGTGTCATAGCTTGTGCACGTACTGACCAAAAACTTCAGAGCCGCTTCATTCTTTGAGCAGAATAAAATAAAATAAGGTACCTTGAATTTGTGCAGATCCCACCGGATCTGTCCGGATCCTGTTATCTTTGTCCCGTGACAAAAGCGGCCTCCGGTCCACAGCCTCCGCTCCAGTCCAGGTGCACACTCTATGCCCGTTACCGTCTTGTCTCCGTCTCCCGATGCCAGAGGTGCTCTGAGTGTTCCCGGGTGTCTCAGTGTGCTATCTGGGTCCGGTCTCTCGTTCACCAGGTCGGTAACAATCTTCTGTAAGGTCCGTGGATCCGCAGTGTTGGCAAACAGCGGCCTACAGTTCACAACGTGAGCTAGCTTACATCACCATATTAGCTAAATGTCAGCGGTAAAAAAACAAAAACGGTACAACAGTTTGGAGTTGAAACTATAAAAGTCTTTTACCACCACATTAACAGCTAAAAAAAAGAGTGAGTTATAAAGACAACAAACAACAGCACAGATTACTTTAAACAATTACAAAAAACCTGCTAACCTCAGAGCTGTGGTGGGTCCCCTTAGCTTTCAGAACCGGTTCTAACCAGTTCAGACCACTGCGCCTTCACACCAAACTTGGGATGCATTCACTGACTATCTCTGAATAGGAAAATATACTTTTAGGATGTACCTACATATTAGATGAAATATTACGTTGTAAACACACTTATTACATATGTAAATACATTTTAACAACCAAATATGAACTGTACATTTTTAATAACACTATAATAGGCCCAGTTGGGGGGGGTGCACTGTACAGTCAAAGTGAAACTTAAGACGCTTTACTAATTCCTCTTGTGCACCTCATTTCCTGTCCCCTACCTTTGGAAACTTCTATTTGAGGGGGCAGGACGTTTGTTGCCCGCACCAGAACCAGGCCCTGATGACAGCTTGGTGTTCACTCTGCCGCTACAAGCCTCACTAAGTAACGTATCAAATATGTGACATTCCTGTAAATGAATCACATGCTGTGGACAAATGTTTGAGCATATTGGAGGATTCCACTCTTTTGAAGAAATGGAAGCTTTGACAGTGTTCCCTGTGGACCTGGTGTCATCTTTTTGGACCGTTTCTGCCTTAATGCCATGTTGGCTATGTTCTGACCAAAACAATGCAGCGTGCACGTGACATCATCATGCATGCGCAACAAAGGCGGAATCAATATGCAGAATCATCTAAAAATTCAGGCAAATGATTCCATGGAACTGAGCTACTGGGAACCGGTTCTTTAAAAGAACCGGTTCTCGATTCCCAACCCTACTGTTACACAACACATGCCAAACAGAACAGTTCTACTCAGAATAATGGTGGGATATTAGTGTAAGTAATGTGCATGTTCTGAGTTCGAGCCTGTCTTCATTGGTCCACAGTACATCCACACCCATGGCAGTAGAGTGCAGCAGGGCCCACAGTGGAAGTGATGAAGCAGCAGAACCGTGCTGGCTCAGATAAGGATCCTGACATTTATTAAAATGCTCTTCCTCTTGTGCTGCAACACTTGGACTTTCAGATGGAGCCAGTGGACAAGCTCTAATTAAAGAGGAAATAGTGGTGCCAGTGGGCTGGATGGAGTAGATGGAGGGCTGGAGGGCTGTCCACCACCACCACCACCACTGTCCTCAGAGCCACATATGACACATGATTCAGCTCAGCCTCCTTCCGTCCACCTCCACCTGCTAAAGGCCAGAAATACCTCTGTCAGCTGACCAGCACCGAGCTGCCATTCACTGACAGAACCTTATGTGGACTTAAAAATGGAAACCATGACTTCTGTGTATGAGGAGAGGAGAGGAGAGGAGAGGAGAGGAGAGGAGAGGAGAGGAGAGGAGAGGAGAGGAGAGGAGAGGAGAGGAGAGTATGTACAACACACACCTATATGTTATAACACACACCTGTATGTGATAACACACACCTGTATGTTGGAACACACACCTGTATGTACAACACACACCTGTATGTTGGAACACACACCTGTATGTTATAACACACACCAGTATGTACAACACACACCTATATGTACAACACACACCTATATGTACAACACACACCTGTATGTTATAACACACACCTGTATGTACAACACACACTTGTATGTACAACACATACCTGTATGTTATAACACACACCTGTATGTTATAACACACACCTTTGCACATGCTCAGACTTTCCAAACAGTGGACGCAGAGCCTGTACCATGTGACACTGACTGACAGAGGCAGAGCCAATGAGGGCTGAGTGGACCTGTCACATGGGTGGAATGGACTGTGTGTTCGTCTCACCGTGTCTGTGTGAAGGACCAGTAACTGTTGTGTGTGTTTATGTTTATTTTCATCCTCCGTGGACTGTAAGGTAGTGAATGAACATAAATGGTAAATGGTCTGTTCTTATATCGTTCGTTTCTCCACCTATATGTTTGTCCAGTGCGCTTTACAAAACCTCACATTCACACACACACACACACACACACACACACACATACTCATTCACCAGTGGGCATGGCCATGCAAGGCTCTTCCAGGTTGTACCAGGAGACATTTAGGGTTCAGGACAAGGACACTTCAGCACGAGGGCAGTCAGAGCTAGGATTGAAACCACCAACCCTTCAGCCATTGGACGACCTGCTCTAACTGAGCCACAGCTGAGGCTCACAGGTGGCTCACCACGAAAGGACAGTTCTGCATCTGCACACAAACCTGAAACTGGAGGAAAAAGGATGACACAGAGCAGAAGGGACACCTGTCTGTCCACACACACACACACACACACACACACACACACACACACACACACACACACAAACAAATACATATACACTCACACACACACACACACAAACAAACACATATACACTCACACACAAACACACATAACACACATACTCACACATATACACTTGCAAATACACTCACATACACACAGTCACACACAATCACACACACAGAGTTACATACTGTCACACTCACACACACAGACTGTTGCATACACACTTTTAAATACACACACACATACACACTGTTGCATGCACACTCTTTAATACACACACACACTGTTGCATACATTGTCTCACACACACACACACATACACACACACAGAAAAGCTGACTTGAACATTTTTCTCCATTTCACAGTAGTAGTGGTGCTGTTGTCAACATGATGAATGAGAGAATAAAGGCAGAGGGTGTGTGTGTGTGTGATAAGTGTGTGTCTGTGTTTATGTGTGAGTGTGTGTGTGTGTGTGGGGGGGGGGGGGGGGGGGGGCACCAGTGAGATGAGAGGGAGTGGAGGATGAAGAGGGGGAGGGTGTAAAGGATGGTGGGCGGAGCCTATCTATGACTTGAACATGTCAAAGCATCTGTTGAACATTTTCGGTGTCATAACAACTGTCACAGAAATTATGATCCTTTTATTGTGTGGTGAAAAGTATGTTATATCAGAGCGTATGTTATATCAGGTACCGCACAATATCCAAGTCCGTTTACAGATGCACTATAATTACAGATCACCACTAGGACACATGGACATACACCACTGTTTAAAATGTGCAATCCAAATACACAGTATGTGTTTTCAGTCATGGATTTG
Source organism: Sphaeramia orbicularis (assembly GCF_902148855.1). NCBI lineage: Eukaryota > Metazoa > Chordata > Actinopteri > Kurtiformes > Apogonidae > Sphaeramia > Sphaeramia orbicularis. The sequence continues at coordinate 45,555,690 of NC_043975.1, forward strand.
GATTTACACATTTCACCGTCTATCCTTCAAACATGTACATTTATCCAGGGTGTGATTTGTCCAAAAACCATAGGGGGGGAATGTTTTTGGGGGTGTTTTTGTCAGAGCGTGGGGGTAGGCAGCAATTATATGTGTGGGGATGTGGTCCATAGTTAACGTAACCAATGCTGGCATTGGTTACTTTGGCACCAAAGTAAAACTTCACATATTTTCAATGTCCAACTCCTGGTTCTTTTCCTCTATTATACAGCAGATCTCACAACTTTTAACCCCCGCCCCCCCCCCCCCCCCTTATGGCGTCCCAGTGCATGGGGACATTTGCGAATTCTGAGACGGCAACAGTTTGGTTCAGGTGAACGTTAGTGTTAGTAATGTAGGATATATACAGATGGACAAAAACTGTCACAACCTGATGGTATTTACATTGGTTGGTCATACCACCAAACCGCCCCCCCCCCCAAGAATCAAATTCATTGAGCAGAAGTAGGGAACTTAACACCAGGGGCAGGGGGGGTGATCCTCCCCAACAAATCGGACCCTGCATGCTATGACTAGAGTTAAAGGCGTGTCCCCGATAAGTGTCTTTAACACTCAGAGTATGGACGATGCATGTAGACCAGGGGCGGAGCTAGTGTGGGTGGATCACATGGCATTAAAAAATACAAAGTCAACATAAGGGTTCAAACATATGGCTGAAACCACTCGTACCATGGATCCATCCCACACAGTGTTGACCACTGAACTGTCCAGATGTTCACTCATAACTCAGTAGTGTTACTTTAACACCTGTTCACTGATTCCATTTCTGAGGAAGGTCTTGATTCTTGTCAGGATGTGATGTTTACTCCTGTGGCCGGGGCTTGGGTGCCCTCCTGGATGCCCTCCTGGGTGCTCTCCTATCTCTTGCATTGGAGGGGGGGTCCACTGCACACGCACCATTTATAATTAGAGTCTATGGAGTTTTTATCTGGCGCCCCAAACAGGAAACATGTGACCTGACGGTTCATTAACCAACCACAGACATGTTTAAAGTTCACTAATACAGATTATCCACCGTACTCTGGGGCAGGATCATGTGTAGCTCATTTTCTTAAATATTCATGTTTTTGTAAAATTATTCTAGATGATTCCTATCATCTTCTTCTTCATGTGAGACAGGTGGGGCAGCACCCTAGCACCCTCTGTAGATGGTATGCACATACATCACTTCCTCCCCAGGCCACGCCCCTCTAAGTCAGACTGAGTGGCAAAAACCAACCTGCTCAACATGGCGGAGCATAGCAGTAAACACTGCCAGAATGGGAAAATGTGAAAGATGAAATTAAATGAAGGACAATTGGACTGGACATGGATCCGTACAAGCTACCAAAGAACAAGTGGTCCGTGAACACTGACATGTGGACAGAAATGGAGGATCCTGACATCCAGGGTGGAGGGGATCATCACTATTTTGACCTGAAACAAATATACATGGTTTCATCATCACTGACAACCAGGGTACAAAACTAGGACCCCGAACCAGCTGATCCAAAGTGCATTTACAGTAGACCGTGTACTGACCCCAGTGAATATATGGATGATCTACTGGTACTGAGGAGATTTACATCTAGTTCAGATCAAGTACTTTATACAACACAGTTACTACTGCTGTGGACCAGCAGGGGACCACTGGATTCTGGGAAATTAGGAGATTTTTATCACCTGTTTCTAAATTACCACATTATTCTTGTAATATTATGGCTTTATTGTCAGAATAGAGGGTATGCACGTGACGTCACCGCTAGCGGAAGTCACCGCAATTACGTCCACTGAGTGGCAGAAAGAGGGAGATGAGTAGCTGCTTTGGCTTGAATACTGTGAAAACTTTAGAACAATCTAAAAAATGGGGCAGAGCTGTTGTGCCATTGTTTGCACAAATAGGTTTAAAAAGCACTCAGAGCTATGGTTTTACTGGTGACCTAAAGCCAAAGACAAGAAGCAGAGGGATTGCCATTTCGTGTCAGGTAACGTTAATTTATGCTGTATTCTCGTGTAAAATCATACCTTGAATTACATATCGTTTTGGCTAACATTACTTCTTAGTACAGCTCTTAATGTTAGCATCTGTCATTTTCTTCTATATTTCATAACTGAAACGTTTTTGTCTTCAACTGTGTGATTATGAACCTTGTGCTCTACATAATTTGTAAACTAGCTTAAACTGAGGCTAACCTAGTTTTCCAAATAAGGGGGTACTCTAGCACAAAGCTGTTGTAGCTGTGTTGTATCGAGTATTTGATGTGAACTCTCCTTAAATCTCCACAGTACCAGTAGATCATCCACTCACTTGGGTCAGTACTAAGGGTTCAACTCCAGTAAATCAGTAGTGAACTGTGAGCACTACTGCTGGGCCTTTACCTTGGAAATCACCGCCAAGAAAATACGTCTGCACTGACAGAAAACCTCCAAAACAATAGTATGTTGAATTGAAAGCACTCACCAGCTGGAATCCTCCAATTAACGATGACGAGGATGTCAACAACTCTTTGTCTTTTGTATACTTTCAGCCTTTGCATTGTGGATTTTCCCAGCGTTGAAATCAGGTTCATATAAATGTCAGGATACGTGATTTCCGGCCACATATCAATGTTTGTAGACGACTTGATGTTTGGTAGTTGTATAGATCCATGTCCAGTCCAATTGTCTTTAATTTCATGTTATATTCCACATTTTTCTGGGTCTCGCTGTAGTTACTGCTATGCTCCGCCATGTTGAGCCGGTTTGTTTTTGCCACTCAGTCTGACTTAGAGGGGCGTGGCCCAGGGGGGAAGTGACGTATGTGCTTTCCCTCTATATGACAACTTTAATTTCACAAACGAATGACATTTTTGTTAAATTATGAGGTTTTTTTTTATAACCACGACTTTATTCTCATAACATTGTGATTCTTTTTGTATTCGACTTTATTCTCATAAAATTATGGGTTTTATATCGATATTTTATGACTTTATTCTCGTAGTGACCAGTGTTTTTATTTTCTTATGTGGCCCTAATACTCATACTTGTCGTAGCTTTATTCTCCAGTTCCCCTGTATTTGAAAAACTAGGTTAGCCTCAGTTTAAGTTAGTTTACTAATCATGTAGGAGCACAAGGTTCAGAATCACAAAATGAAGACGAAAACCATGAAAGATCCGATCATGAAACCAGGAGCTTTACTAAGAAGTAACGTTAGCCAAAACACTACATCATTTAAGGTCTGATTTATGATTGAACACTGCATAAATTAATGTTAGCTGACACCAAACAGGATCCACAGATCTAGGTTTGGTTTCCTGGATTTGTGGATCCATCTACTTCTCTTTTCTTTGTCTTTCGGTGTCTGTAAAACGATATCTCCCACTGCTTTTCAAACCTGTTAATGCAATCAATCTCACAACAGCTCTTCCCCATTTTTTATTAAATATTGTTCTTCAGTTTAGGCAGGATTGAAGCCATTGCTGCCACTCATCTCCCTTTTTCTGCCACTCAGTGGGTGGAACCGCAGTGACGTTGCGTGCATACCCTCTATAGAAATGTTGTGTTTTGCGTAGGACTTTAGGGTAGGTGAAGGATGAGATAAGGGGGTGGGAGATTATAAATTAAACTTCATCCTGCTCCTTTTTAAATGTTGAACTTTCTTTTATATAATCCTTCTGTTGTTTGGTTTTAATGCCAATTCAAATAAAAAAATAAACAAACAAAGAATAATAGAAGGAAGAAGACAAAGTCCTGGAGGTTAAACGTCTGGTACCATGTGGTGGTCGGCGCTGGTGGAGATGAAACAGTGATAGCTCTGGACACTTAACTTATTTAACATGTGTAAACTCACTGGAGACAAATATATAAATAAGAGCTCACAAAGACTTGATATGACCGTGGGCAGCAGAGCGCTGACTTTAACTGCAGAGAGCTGTTGAAGCCATAATGGGATGGTTTATTTGTGATGATGTTTGAAATTCATTGGCTGAGAATTCTCCAGCCTATTATAACCAGTAAAACCATCATGAATATTCAATGGGAAACTGTTCTACACATGCTCCCAAAGTTTCAGTGGCTGATTGTGATCCATGGCAGCTGACAGTCGGCCCATTGTGTCGGGCCATAACCTGGGACTGGGGGTTCTGATGGCACCAGCCTCAAACAGGGCTGTAATTGGACATTACTCCTGCAGAGACGCTAAAAGCATCTCCGCCTCCATTTGTGCTGACGTTCCTCTTTTCCTCTGTATTTCCCTGTGCTGTGGTTGGCTCTCCTTTAATTCTAACAGCCTTTGTGGGAGTGTTAAAAGCAGCTCAGAGACGCTGAACATCACTTTAACAAACACATACAGAACCTCCGTCATTGACACTACTGTCTGTTTGTACGTCTTCACTATAAAAGGTACTGAGTCTACACTAATCGCCCTTTTGCGTCCGTGGCTGCAGTCACATGACACCTGCAGCTCCACATGTTTACTCTGTCTAATCCCTCCTACCTTTGTGTGTCTGTTCAGTCTCCGTAACACAGCCGTTTTCCTTCAGACACTGGTGTTTATGGGTTCATAATGTAAGGGCAGCATTAACAGCTCACTGGTTGCTTTGCGCTATCACCATTAAGGCTAAGCTTTTAATTTTTAATGAGGAGGAAACCGACTCTTACAGCTTCACTAACATTAACAAATGAGTGTAGAACGCAGTCCACAGTTCTGGGCCATGAACGAAATAAGCAGATTCACAGCAATGCACAGTGTTTAACTCCATCCAGCATCATGAACGGTTTCAACATTTGACCCTTTTGAACAAGAATGACCAATGTCAAACTGACTTCACCTTTTTATTCCTAAACTGGTTCAACCGGGCGTCTCTAAAACTAATGTTTCTGCTCAGGAATGTGTGGTGTCAGAAATCAGTATTTTAATCAAAAGTATTAGAAACCAGTTTTTTTTTTTTTATCAAAGTAGTCATTTTATATTCAAAAGTATTCATTAGCATGCCAGAAGTTAAATTTCAGTGTAATGTGATGGTTGTAACAGAGTAGTTGACTTTTTTACCTGGGAGACCCACAAAAGAATGAACATGTGTAGCCATCGAAAGAACACATGAATTTATGCAAAGTTACAAAACAGGGCAGGGAGAAAGAACATGTGAGCTCATGGAAAGTTTCGGAAAACGTGGTTTACAAAAGAAGTACACATGAGTGGAAATTTTTGAACATTCTGGGAAGTACTTTACTTTTTCCGGGAAAAAGTTACATATTTATATATGATGATTAAAATCGGGAATTAGTTGCAAATGTATATGTTTTGACCAATCCTGACCGACACCAAAAAGACCTTACCCTATCAGAGACAAGCTAAAAAAAAAAGGAGGGTTTCTGACGTGACTAGATTAATGTTCAAAATATGACAAAAACTGGGTATAGTTTGTTGCTAAACCCAACCTACTTTTTACAATATAAAAGCAGTCTCCCAGAGCAAAAACTCAGTTGTTTCTGCAGATGTCAACTCAGTATTTATTTTGTGTATGAATAAACACTTTATGCAGCTCCAATTCTGCTCGATCTTTGAGTTTGACTTTGGCTCTGCGTGACTGTTACTCGACAAAGTTCCACTACATAGATGGAAGTACAGAGACATAAATACAACTGAGGAAGACCGTCAAAGAGACCGGAGATGTCTCCCACTTGCGGTTGTAAATTTTACACGACAAATGCACATAAATAACTACAATTTGGCATCTTAATCAAGAAATAATAATGTGGTTGACTATTTTTTCCAGTTTGGTAAAAACAAACATAAAAACATAAAGTCTTTTTTTTTTTCATCTTATGCCATTTACAAAGTCTTCATCTTGTCCTCTACTTTGTTCATTTGGTGTATTTTTTTATATTTTCTTCCGATATATTTTTGCACCATTTCCATCTTAATATCATTTTTGTTTTGTCATAACTTGTGTCTTGTAATGTCTTTAAATCTTGCATTACAGCCTTTCTTACTTTGATAAAACATCTATAGAAAACATACAGAATAGAACTGCTATAACACTCATAATTAAGTGAATGTGGACCAATGTGGGTGGGTGGGGGGTACTACATTTCTCCCTTTTTTTTCTGTTTAGTTCAAGTTTTTGTATGTTGTTTGGGTTTTTGTTTTTTGTTTTTTTTGAAAACTGGAAAATTGTATATATGCTTGTACCTGTGCTGAGAGGATGTGTGTACTGAAAATGTGTCCTAAAAAAAAAGATTATTTAAAAAAAGAAAAAAAAAATCTCGCATAATGTCTTGTTATGTGTTATGTCGTTTTTATCTCGTTATAGCTTTTAGGAATATTTAAATAACTGTTCTTCTGTTTCTGCCACTTGAAGACGTATAACTGATAGCTAAACTATCATAACCAACTTCTTTATAATATACACTACAAACAAAAAGTTAAGGATATTTTTAATTTTGGGGCTTTTTTTTTTTTTCAGTTGGGATTCTTGCACACCGCTTTTTACTTGTGTGTGAACTGAATTGAAACACATTTTTTTAATGACCAGACATAGTTTTATTTACAAATGGCAAAAATTTAAAAAAAAAATACAAAAAAAAAAAAAAATCCTTAAGTTTTTGTTTGTAGTGTACTTTCTATCTCCCCAAGCCCCCGTCGTCAACTCATCAGCTTCATCAGTACCACAGGTCCACTATGGATTCACTTGTGTTTCTAGGAATCAATCATCAGTGGATTCTTTTTGGTCTGAATGTTTCTGGAACATCTACCTTTGTGTTACGCTTTGTGTCACCCATCAGCTTTTCATTCTACATTCCATTTCATCTTTATTTCAGCAGAGTTTAGCAGATTGACAGCAAAAACCAACAAATAAAAAAAGTGAGTGTGAAAGAGTGAGATTAATTTCCCAACTAGAGGAACAACTAGATCTTCCATTAACCTCTGGTCAGGAGAAGACCCTCAACTTAATTGGACATTCTGAGAGGACAGTGTACTTATTAATGGAAACTGCGCAAGGCTCACGGCTTTAGACAGAGAGGGGACTTTATTTACCATTACATCTGTCATCCTGAAAATGTCATGTTTTTTGGGAATGAACAAATTAAGCAAAACCCTGTGGTAGGGTTGACAGTAAAGTGTGTGTGTGTGTGTGTGTGTGTGTGTGTGTGTGTGTGTGGGGGGGGGGGGGGGGGGGGGGTTGGTTGGAGTTTGAGACAAAGCTGCATTGACCACTGTTCATAACTATCATCAAACCCTGTTGTTTCAGTCACAGACTAGAATTTTTCATTTCATTTTTTCATTTTAGTTCAGGGGCCAGATTCAGCTAAATTTGATCTGCAGTGGGCCGAACCAGTAAAACAATGACATAATAACATATAAATGATGTCAACTCCAATCTTTTCTCTATGTTTTAGAGCAAAAAAAAAAAGTTAATTTACATTATGAACAGGTTTGCATCTCCAAACTATCCTTTGAAAAGATGTGAATAACATGAACAAACTGAAAAAATAAGTGTAATTTTAACAATATTATGCCTCAGTTTATCATTTACACATGTACATTATAACTTACACATCACAGTGGATCAACAAATACAAAAAACATTAAGTAACAGGCAGAATATTGTTAGAATTGTACTTGCTTCTCTTAAGACATTTATGGTAATTTGCATTTTTTTTTTTTTTTGCAAAATTATACTTTGTTTTAGTGTAAATACATGAAAATATTTACATTTACAAAGAGAAACATCTGGAGTGGTCATTATTTATATGTTATTATCATAGTATTTTTCTGGTCCTGCCCACTTGAGATTGAATTGGTCTAAACGTGGAACCTGAACTAAAAGGATTGTTAATATCTTAGTGTAATTTTTGCATTTCACAAATTCATCCCAAGGGCCAGACTGGACCCTTTGGTGAGCTGGATTTGGTCCCCAGGTCGCATGTTTGACACCTGTGAATTAGAGTTAAGATTCAGTACAGGCAAACGCCAAACAGGGTCCACTTCTGATGGAAACAAAGGAAAGTGAACCAGAGTATGGATTCAAAATACATGCAGATAAATGGACTGAAAACATCATGAGAAGAAGAGGACGCATGTGATGAAACAGAAACTAATGCTGCGTTCCTGGCCGTTTTTTGAGCCCGTAAGTCACAACTTCAAACCACGACTCACGACTTCGTAGCATTCCAGGCAAGTCACACCAAACTGCCTGAGCGCAAGGAATTGTGGGAGTTAGATGTAAACAAACCAGCATGGTGGACCGTACATTAGGCTCATTTACAATCACTTCTGTCGCCAAAGGTGTTTGTTCTTTGCTTATCTGAGGGAAACAGAGGAGGAAAAACGGTGCATAAGGCAAGAGAAGCTGTTCTACCTTTTATGCTATGGTATTTGGATATTTGGATACATACAGTATTTGGTTTTCATTTATTCTTGCACTCAATGGACTGAAAACTAGCTAACGCTAGAGCAGCTGCTGATTATACAGAACACTTGCTGATAAATAATGTCAGCGCAATACATTGTTTTAATAAACAATTTGCATAAACACAGCATCCTTGGGGACCGCCATTGCTACGTGACATCAGAACTAGGAACTGGGAGAACATCAATCTAGTACGAATTCATGTGTCATGTCTGCTCCCAGACTGTGTCTGGATTTTGTCTATCTTTTCTGTTTCGTTTGTCATTTCCTGTTTTATTTTGTTGTTTCCCTCATGTGTCGTGTCTGGTGTCTTTACTTCCCCTCCTTGATTGTTTCACCTGTGTCTGATTGCCTGACTCCACCCTGATGTGTTCCACCTGTGCCTAATTGTCTTCCCACCCTCTTGTGTATTTAAACCCTGTGTCTTCCCCTGTTTCTCTGCCAGTTTGTTTGCTATACTCGTTGTGCTTACTTACCAGCATTTTTGGATCCTGTTTTTGTCTTCCGACCACCAATTCTGCCTGTTCCTCATCTGCCTGCTCGTCTGGTTCTGACCTGGTTCGTTCATTCAACTTCCGATTCTGCCTTTCCCCTGATTACTTCAGCCTCCAACGTGTTACCTTTGTGTTCTGACCCTCACCTGGACTTTGACCGTGAGTAAGCCTTCTCCTCATGTCCCGTTGCTACCTGATTTGCTCTCCTGTGTATGACCTGGCCTGTTTTTTGACTATCCTCTGTTTTGCCCTAGTCTGGTTGCTGTTGGGATTTCTCCGGCTCGGCCGTGCTGACCGCCCACAGTCCCTACTCACAGGACGTCGAGTCCTGAGTCACACGCCTTCAGACGTGTTAACAATTCTGAGCTGTGTTTGTTCTCCTGTGATTGTGTTTAATAAACACTCTCAACTTGTCATCTGCATTCTGGTCTTTCATTTGGGTTCAGGCTTTGTACTCTGTCCGTTACATCACAGGTGGGAAGTCACAGGTTTGACTGCCATTCCAGTGCCTTTTCAGTGGTAGAAGGCTGGAAAAACATGAGTTACGGGTTGCCTGGAACGCAGCATAAATGTCACCATGGATGAAAAGTGAAATGATCCAAATGGCAAGGTTTTTATTGTGAAAGTTACTCACAGAAACAGTGATTGTACAATATGAATGGATCCATTTGTGTCCCAGTTTGGTTTAAAAGATGTTGCACAGCATAAATAACATAGTGTGTGTTTAACTGTGTGGAAGAATTAGCTGGTACTCTTACTTTGGCCGGATAGCCGTAGCGCCTGAGTCAAATAAAAGGAAGTGCTGCCAGCCTTCGGAAGTAGGAAAAAATACTTCACTTTTATTTTTCACACACCAAAAACAGACAGCGCACCCCCCCCGAGCATATTCCTCCAACCGTTTCCGCGTCGTGTTTGTTTCATCCATATAATACCATATGGTTGCGCTGTCAGGTGGCTGCGCGAACCTCAGTTTCCCCCAATGCACGTAGCGACAAAATTCCGAAGATGCCCGGGTTCCCTCTTGGCTCTGTTTGTAAACACACGGTTTAAGGTGGATGACAATTGTTCACCGTAATGCAAGAGATTCAGGTGAGTAATCACAGACAGACTTACAGATTCATGATACTGAGGATATGACTGAGGTTTGACAGATTTGATGAAAAATTGGTAACGAAAGTCTCCCGCACCTTTAAGGCAAACATAGTTTGAATGTTCCACGTCTTCTATCTCGTCTAAATCCGAATCACAAGCTGTTGTTTCAGCCATTGGTGATGTCCAGTGTGCTCACTGCTTCTGTGGGAAACTGGTGCCAAACTGTCATGTGACTGCCTGTCTACATCTGATTGGTGGTACGGAGTCGAGTGGTGAAATATGGTCATGTCAGTTTTTTGGCAGAAGTCTAACAAAATAAAACAAATGGTTCGTGCATTAACAAATAACCAAAAATAAAAGTAACGAGAGGATTGTATGCCATTGTAACAGAGTAGAAGTAATGTTTCTGCATGGAAGCTCCTTCTGTGAAGCAATGGATAAAAGAACTATCAGAGTGCATCAGACTGGAAAGACTGACTTATATTACCAAAGGAAAACTGGAGGAATTTGTACAATTATGGGAATCTTATATGAACATTATGATATCTGGAAAATAGGGACATGTCATATAAATTATCACTGTTTAATTTTATTTATTTATTTTTTATCATGACTGCTGTATTTTAATATTTTTATTATATATATATATATATATATATATATATATTTTTTTTTTTTTTAACATATATGTACATGTTCATATATTTATATATCATTTGGTGCAAGTCTACGTGGTGTGAATGGGTGTGTGTATGAGTGTTTATGTTGTTTTGATTCATGTTCGTCATATATATCATTTACTTTGTGTGCCTTTCAATATAAAACTTAAATACCAATAAAAATATTGGGGGAAAGAAAAAAAAAAAAGAAGTAGCATTTCTTCTTCATGAATATACTTGAGTCAAAGTAAAAAGTATGTTGTATTAAAAGTACTCTTAAAAGTACAATTTATGTAAAAAGTTACTTAAGTAAATGTAACAGTTACTACCCACCTCTGGTTAAACTGAGGTGAAAGACATTTAGTGAAACCAATGAAAAAAAAACAGAAGAGTCGGACTAGAGGAAACAACAGAATACGATGAAACAATGAGTTTATTTACATCAGAAAACAGAAATGTTTTAGCTGAAAAAGAAATGATCACCACTGCAACATGAAATTAAACTTAATTATAGTTAGTTTTTTACTTCCTTGTCCTGTTTATGATTAAGAGAACACGCCTGTACATTCTATAGTATACAGAAGTAAAGGTTTGATGAACACAGGTCGGACTCTGTGCTTCCACTGATCTCAGCCAGTTGGGATTGATCTTTCCTCTGACTATTAGATTGGTATTGATGGGTCGGCAGGACAGATGGCCACACCTACCGCCGGGTCACGCTTCACAAAATCTAATTTAATTGAAATAATAATACATTTTTTATGACGGAGCAGCATCGAGCTTTGGAAGTGAGAGTGGACGGGGTAACATTAGGACGTTTACGGCCGGCATTTTACGAGTGTGCACTAAAACACAGTGTACGCCGGGGACGCTGGGAAAACGGAAAAACACCGGGTTTAAGGACCAGAAGATACTGCACGAGTTCATCCCACACAAGCACACGCCCACAGTGGAGGACGAGGTTCATTTTACTGAACATTTAGTTTTTTACAACATTCTCCTGCTTTTCCTCTTTTAGCGACGTTAACCCTTAGGGGTCCACGGTCACAGCCCCCTGACTCAATCATGTGACATATTCAACACATTGCAGCATTGGAAGTCAGTCATGTATGAAAGTAAGTCTGTCTCATCAGATTTTGAATTATAAAAGCCATTGAATGGACTCTATGCACAGCCCCACTACTTCCTGAACTTCAGGTGGGTTTTTCATTTCCTATCTTTCATTATTGGACACACTGATTAATCCAGGTGTGCCTAATTAATCAGTAGTCAAAACAAGAAGTAACAGACACACCTGGATTAATCAGTGTGCCCAATAATGAAAGACAGGAAATGAAAAACCCACCTGAAGTTCAGGAAGAAGTGGGGCTGTGCATAGAGTCCATTTCTAGCACTGAATTTTTTTGCACTGAAATTAAGTATCTGAATTTTTTGTCTTTTAATTTTACTATGTTCATGAATTTAGAATAATAAAAAAAAAAAACAGATGCAAAAAATTCACACGCAAAAAATTCAGATCACACATCCAGGACACCAAGGATAAACAATCGATTGTATCTCAAGTGGAACCACCAGTCAGCCAATCAAGTTACGTTGGGTTGGTCATGTGAAAAAATTCACAAATCCTGGATCCAGTTGTAATAGTCTGACTTTGAGGATGTGTTTAACTGTAGTCAAGGCTGATGAAGCCATTGGTAATATGTTTTTCTGACTTTCTGTCCATATTTGAACTGTGTTTCTTGTCCATACATTTACCCTCCAGGATTTCAGAGGTATATTTGAAAATACTAACTGTTGCATATTCACACTGTGACCACTCTATGTTCAACTATCTGGTGGAAACATCATTTATAATCAAAGGAACCATGGGTTTTAGGTGCACAGCCCAGAAGGATAACTGTAGGCATGGGAGGGAAAGTCCTCCTTTAGATTTAGGAAGCTGTAAAGGTTGGAGTCAGACTCTAGGCCTCTTCCCCTGTCACATAAATCTGAAAATGAGTCGATCTAGCATTTTAAAGACTGAGTTTAATACAGGCATAGAAAGCATCTGGAATGGGTACAATAACCTACGAAGAACATATGACTGGACTCTATACGGCCTAGCAGGGATAAGGGAAGGGACGACCACCTACTGACATCTGCCCTGATTTTATTCATTATTTTGTCATCAAACACAAATCATATACATTTGTATATCTTATCTTGTGTTGGTGTAATTACAGTACAGATGTATTTAATACCTTCAGCTGGACTGGAATTCACAGTTACCCTTCAATTATTTTGGAATAGTCTGTTAATATTTATAGCCTCTGTTTTACTTGTTTTACTGACATTTATCTTATTGATCAGTGTTAACAGATAGATAGATAGATAGATAGATAGATAGATAGATAGATAGATAGATAGATAGATAGATAGATAGATAGATAGATAGATAGATAGATAGATAGATAGATAGATAGATAGATAGATAGATAGAGTGCAGTGGTGTGGCAGTCAGACAGAATTAAAGAGGCTTTTTTGTGTCGTTTAATCTCTGTTCATTGGTTGGACTGCTGACACAGTAAGAGCACTGCACTCAGGATTTATAGCCACTTCTAATGGGCATGCCCAGAACCAAAGCACTGCAGTCAGCACATTGGACTGCACACACACACACACACACACACACACACACACACACACACACACACACACTGAGGAAGACAGCAGACACACACACTCACTGAAGTAGACAGCAGACACACACACACACACACACTCACTGAAGTAGACAGCAGACACACACACACACACACACACACACACACTCACTCACTCACTCACTCACTGAAGTAGACAGCAGACACACACACACACTCACTGAAGTAGACAGCAGACACACACACACACACACAGGTTGTGCTGCAGATGTGAACACATGTATCAGTAAACCCGCTGGATGTGCAAACGCACACATCTGGAGGATGTTCTGACTGCATTAAACAAGAGCAGAAAACACACACACACACAGACATACACACACACACACACACACACACACACACACACACACACACACACACACTGACCTGCCCAGCTGGGAGTCTCCATGTGCAGCCGACTGGTCCAAGAGAAGGAGATGTTTACTGTGACAACACAACAGACAAACCCAGTGAGACACACACACAGACACACACGCTCTCTGTTACAGGTGAAACTGTTCTATATCTACTTTACTACAGTAAAAGGACACATTTAACCGTACATGTATGTATAACTGTGCATACATATATATATATGTGTGTGTGTGTGTGTGTATGTGTGTGTGTATATATATATATCTATATATATAGATATATGTACTGTATATATGTATAACTGTACCAGAGGTGATTTCTCATAGACTGCAAGGGAAGCTCAGCTTCCCCTAAAATTATGAAAATTAATGGTCAAATATGTTTGGTTGTGTTGACATTTCATTGACCACAAATGTGTTAGAACATGTTCATCTCAAAGACGAGTTTGTTCAGAATCAGCTTTATCACAAATCAACGGACTCTATGTTGTTCACTTCTCATACATTCCCATGTCTCTGTTTTCTCATACGATCTCTGCTCAGTGCATTTGTCCGTAGACGCTCAGCGTCCATGCACTTCAATGGGACTGAGTGGAACAGTTTTTTTCACTGCCTCAAAACTGGACGGTAATTGGATAAATGCCACAATGTTGTCCTGCCCCCGGACGCTCAGTGTCTCTGGGGGTGAATGGAGCTGTGGGCGGAGCTCGGCCGGGCCAGACGCTGAGCTTCCATGTGCTGATTGGAGGATCAGTCAAAAGGCTGAATCCCATTTGATTGACAGCTATTTTGAGATCTACTCCTTCACTGGACAGAGTTCAGTTTAATACTGTCACATATTCTGCTGTAAAATCAAGAGAGAAACCACAACGAAATTACTTGTTCATTTCTTGCACTGTAAATAAAACACACTCATTGTACCTCCTTGTTTCAATTGAACATAATTTCAGTGTTTTCTTGTTTACTTGGTACGATAAGGTCACTGAGCATTTTCTTAAAAAGGAACAGAGGGCCGAATTTATGTTTAAATAACTTGACTTTTTTTTTTTTATGTAAGCTGACAATGAGCTTCCCCTCTCTGAAAGATGAGCAGCTGCCACTGAACTGTACATATATATACAGTTATACAGATATATGTAAAACTGTACATATATATATAACTGTGTGTGTGTATGTATGTATACATATATATATATATATATATATATATATATATATATATACGTGTGTGTGTGTGTACAACTGTACATATATGTATTCATGTATTCTTCATGGTTGATAATTTCATATCTAGTACTATGAGGGAAACAGCTCCATGAAAACATTATGAAATCTGAATGACATTAAACTGAATAAATCTATTTCATTAATGTTTTATTCGTGTGAAACATGAGCCACATTTATGGAACCACCGCTGGACATCTAACTGAATATCTGGATTATTTAGCAAAAGAATTGATGTCATCAATATGTTGGGATAAAAGCCCATGAGCTGCTGTCATTCCAAATGTAAAAGGGAAGAAATGATCTGTTTCTGCATTAAACACT
>NC_043975.1:45575952-45620952 GCF_902148855.1 Sphaeramia orbicularis
ACAGTAAACAGTTGTGTGTCTGTATGTGTCAGACCTGTCATGAACTGGACACAGGTCCACGGTGGATCCTCCTCCACACATTCACAGGATCCAATCAAACCAAGGCAGTTCAGGAGATCCAAAACAAGTGGAGAACAAGCATCAGAAACTCCACATAGAAGCTCCTCCTCCTCACTTCCAACCTCCTACCTTCATGTCCAGACAAACCCTAACCCAGACTAACCTCACTGATCTGACAGAGCTCTGAGGTCCATCCAGTCCATCTAGACCACTACACTGTCAACATGCAGGAGACCTGGGGGTTCTAGAATCTCCAACAGGAGGACAGGAGGGAGCTAGAGCCTTCACCTATCTGGCTCCTCTACTGTGGAACCACCTCCTGCCTTGATCCTGGAGGAGACACCCTAGGTATGATGATGAGGACGAAGACAACTGTCCTTTGTGACAGGGGTCTCAAACATGCATCCCGGGGGCCAAATGCAGCCCCCCCAAAGGTTCCAATCCGGCCCGTGGGATAAATTTGCAAAGTGCGAAAAATTCCAGTCAAGACTGTGGAACTCATTTTAGTTCAGGTTCCACATACAGACCAATATGATCTACAGTCAAATAATAACAGCAGAAGAACCGACAAAAAAGAATGACTCCAGATTTTCTTCTCTGTTTAGTGTGAAAAAAATATTACATTATGCCTATAAATAATACAAACTTCCAATTTTTGTCTTTGTTTTAGTGCAAAAAATAACATTAAATTATGAAAATATTTACATTTACAAACAATCCTGTAACAATAAAATGTGAATAACCTGAACAAATATGAACAATTTGAAATGTCTAAAGAAAATTAAGCACAATTTTAACAATTTTTCTGCCTGTTCCTCAGTGTTTAGTGTCTTTGTAGATCTGATCCATAATGCACATGTGGAAATGATAATTTGAGGCAGAATATTGCTAAAATTGCACTTATTTTTCTTAAGAAATTTCAGTTTTTTCAGGTTTGGAAAGTTTGTTAAAATAACTACTTTCATAATTTAATGTTTTGTTTTGTTTTGTTTTTTTGCACTAAAACAAAGTCATTATTTATAGCTTATTACGCGATTATTTTACTGGTCCGGCCCACTGGAGATCAAATTGGGTTGAATATGGAACCTGAAAGAAAATGAGTTTGAGAGCCATGATTTATGATAAAGACTAGAGTCAGGACGGATCAAACTGATCTGAATTCAGCTGAGATAGACTTAGACTGGGATTAGACTAGAGTTAGGACGGATCAGATTGATCTGAGTTCAGCTGAGATAGACTTAGACTGGGATTAGACTAGAGTTAGGACGGATCAGACTGATCTGAGTTCAGCTGAGATAGACTTAGACTGGGATTAGACTAGAGTTAGGACGGATCAGACTGATCTGAGTTCAGCTGAGATAGACTTAGACTGGGATTAGACTAGAGTTAGGACGGATCAGACTGATCTGAGTTCAGCTCAGATAGACATAGACTGGGATTAGACTCATCAGATACACTGTCCTCCTCTCTCTCCTCTGTTCTAGTCCCAGTAAATCCATGTTACTCTCCTTTTCCCTGGATCATCTCTGACCTGCTGCTGTGCTTCTTCTTCTCTCCTCCTCCTCCATCATCATCATCATCATCATCATCATCATCATCATTCATTTGTCAATATCGTTAGTGTTTATTCTATTGTTCCACAGATGGTAGTTGATTTGATCCTGCTCTAATTTTTGATGATGTCAGCAAGGTTATATAAGCAGGAAGTAAGGGAGCACTTCCTGCCTTTGTTCATGGACCACATGGTGGGGATGGTGAGTATTAACTTACCCAAACTGAACTTAAATACATAAGTTCTAATAAATCAGTTTAAACTTAACTATACCTGTATGATTATGAAGCACAATAACAGGGTTTCTGCCATATGTAAACGATGGTGGCGCACCGCCACACCAAAATAAAAGCTGCCATGCTGCCTTCAGAATTATGATCTGTTTTATTCAGATGTTACAGATGTAAATTATATTGTATAAATGGATCCATATAAACATTAAGTCTCTATTTGTACACATAATAAAAGTCTGAAATTGTACTCATGAAACTCCCAACTTTAGTCTCCATGTTTCCAGGTAGAGTGGGGACCAGAAGACAACTCTAAACGACAAGTGACGAGAAGTGACGGACTGTGAAGTACTGTATGGCGCTGCTAGCTAAAATTGCTAGAGCAAAATAAATTGCTTTTGAATCAATCCAGCATTGACAAAAGATGTAAATGTAGGGAATTCGATCCACAATTTTTTATCCGTTTTAGTTAGTTTTGTAAGCACACAATACAGTTTCAGTTAGTTATCATTTTTTTCCTTTTAAGTATAGTTTTTAATTATTTCAGTTAACGAAAATGTTTTTAAAATTCTAGTTGTCGTCATTTCATTAGTTTTCGTTAACGATAATAACCTTGTTTCCTGTCCAGCTCTACTGCGGCTAAATCCAGAGTGGTGGCAAAGAGCCGACAGAGGGGAGTAAAGGGAGAGAAAAGGGTGAAAGAAAAGGATGACAGAAATGTACCGAAGCAAGAATAAGCCTGAGAAAATGACCCTAAGGTTAACGCCAACGTTAATAATGCAATGTTAGCGACAGTGACGTTTAACGTTAATTAAGGTTGCATCGATCTAATATTAGGATTGGATATCAACATTTTCGCTGGATCAGGAATCTGTAAAAGTGACCAATCCGTTAAACTGATCCTTCCCCTTTACATTTTAGTGATATGGGCTTGGTCATACATGCAGAGGCTGGAGCTGGTTGAGCTGGATAATTGAGTTTATTTAAACTCGTTGCCTTAAAAATTTAAGTAATGAGTAATGAAAACTTGAATGTATTAAGCTTAAATGCTTGATTTGAATGGAATTGCTATATTAAGTACAACACACTAAATACCAAGTTAATTTAACTTAAATTTTGTTGCAATGTCAATTGCTGTGTATAATCATTAGACTTAATATTTATCAGTTGACTGGACTCAATACCAAGTTAATTTAAATTAAAATCTTTTGCAATATAAATGGCTTTGTATAATTATTCAATTTAATATATTGCAGCGTGGACGAAAGTTGGGTTGGAAATTAGCTCAATATAATTTGCCAGTACAGAAAATGCTTTTAATTTGGCAAGGCATTAAGATTTTCATTTCCATTGCACAAGAATATTCATAGCTGATCAGTAAAGCCATTGTTCTTCCTATGGCTCTGACTCATGGTGCAGCTCTACAAAAATACAAAAACAAACACAAAAAGGCCAATAAACATTACCATACACACATTCAGTCCAAATTAACACTAACACCACAACCCCACTGAACCCCTGCACAGAAAAAGAACACATTTACAACAACATGCCTAATACCCACAATGCAATGCATAGATAAAAAGGTGTGGTCGTGACTAAAACTTAGTGATTTAAATCCATTCAACTTAAACTTTTTTATACTTTCAAGTATGTCTACAAATGAGTAGAATATACTTAACATTTTATAGTAATCTCACAAAACTTAAATCATTTAAGTACATTGTAATTAAAGCATTTTAGTGAATACAAATTCTGGGCTTACGGTGTGTTCAAACTGAACATTTATTCTAAAACATACTGCAGCTCCAGAACACAAACAGGGAACTGGACCTCCACATCTGGTAAGGGTCCAGTTATTTTCATTTGTCAACACAATCTAAAGGTAGTTCCTGTTTTGACACACTTCAAAATAAAAGCACTTCCTGAAATGATTTAAATTAAAGTGTTTTCTCTTAATAATTGTCAGCTTTGTTATGACTCAGTTTTACAATTGACAATCAACTGAAATATCTGAACATAAAGAAATAATGTATAATATTAATATTAACTTAAACCAACATGAATTGCCTGGTTTTGTTTAAACTCAAATAAACTCGTTCCATCAGATGTATTTGAGCCGAACCACACAGGGAATCCAGCTGGACCCAATGCTGGAAACATTACCTTTGTCTGAAATAATTAAATTATAAAAGTTTTAGATTATTTAGATGAGTATTTTGTGGTGTTCTCTGGTCTGGTTGTGTTACCACTCCAGCTTGGAACAATGAAACTCCTTGACATCACTTAATTAATTCTGTGGAATAGTTGCAAACGTTGCTATTTGTAACAGACAAATAAAGGTAGTTTGTCAAAATTCAACAGCTCCAATACAAAAACTGTGCAAGTTGCAGGTGCAGAGACCAAAAGTATTCCTCAGTGTCTTTGTTCTTTTGTCGGTGCTGAACAAACAAATGAAGTTCCATTTGTTGAGGTTCTATCAGGAGACAGAACCTTCTGCGTGCATTCTGTAGACGTCACAGTTTTTCCCTGTAATAACCTTTTACATGATTGGAATTGTGTGTTAAGTCACCAATGACCAATTTGGGTTAATTTATTTTATTTATATAAAGTGTATGTGATAGACACAGATACTATATCTGATCAGAAAGTCCTTTGAAACGTTTAAACATAACGTCTGTTCACTTTTAATTCTCTTTCGGTCAAAGCTAGTGTCAGATTTTGTTAAAGTTCCTGTCCTATAATTTAAATTAGAATGTCTTTGTGTCAAATTTATTCCATCCATATCTATAGGTGAAAGTACTCAGATTTTAGAACTGCACAAGGACATGTGACCTGGAAACAGGAGGTCAAAGGTCACCAGACTGACCCTGGTCCAGAGGTGGATGGAGTGATTACCTATCATGCCTAGTGCCTATAGTCCAAGCCTGGGGGGGGGCAGTGATTACCCCTGATCCCCCCCAGGCTTGGACTGTAGACACTAAGCATGATTTGGGGGGGGGGGGGGGCGGGTTGATCTGGGGTTGGTTCAGGGTTGTAGGAAAAAAAAGACCAAAAAAAAGATCAAAGTGTGCTGTATTTTCTCTGTACAAATGTAGATAACATTAACTAGTAGTATTGTATGTTGTAACTGTATGATGTAACTGTATGTTGTAACTAGGGATGTAACAATATCAAAATTTCATATCACGTTTATTGTGACCAAAATTATCACGGTTATCATTATTATCGCAGTATTGTTGAAATTGTGCTCAAAATGTTCAAAAAGTACTAATACACACGCTGAAATAATTTAACCAAGTTGTATTTAAAAAACAAAACAAAAAACAAAAAAAACAAAAACAAAAACAAAAAACAAATCAAATAATTGGCACAAGAAACATTCAAATATTAACCCTTAGTGGTCTGAGCCTATTTTGGCCGTTTTTCAGTACTTTTGATTTTGCCTTCATATACTACGTATATAAACAAATGTTTACTATACCCATGTTTGGTATCTTTGTTTTCAGCAGATCATTTATATCATCTGTCTATTATTTTTTTTCACTTTAACCTACTATATCAACACAAAGGGACACAAAACACACAAAAATATGTAAAATCTGATTTGAAAAATGTATATAATTTATTGTATAAATAACACAAAGATGCTTAATGAACCTTTTCAAAGACTTTAAAAGTGAATATTGGTTCCAAATATTAGGTGTATAGAATTAAAATTGTAATAAATTAAACTCAAATATTTGACATAAAAGCATATCTTTACAGAGGCATTTTCTGCGGTGATCAGACACGGTTATCATGATAAATAGAATTTAAACGGTAATACTAACCGTTGGCAATTTTATCGTGGTTTATCGTTAGACCGGTAATCGTTACATCCCTAGTTGTAACTATGTGTTGTGCTGCCACTTGGCCAGGACTCCCTTGGAAAAGAGGTTCTTAATCTCAATGGGATTTTCTTCCTGGTTAAATAAAGGTTAAATTAAAAAAATAAAAATACAACATATTTTTCTCCATGCTAACTCCACACCCACAGTTTTTCAGGACAGTTACACCAGCAGGTGTTGGTGAACCATCAACTTGGAAACTCTCCTGATAGGGTGAGATGAATGGTTGCAGGAGCTGAACATATCTCAGCATCACCTTTACTAAACCACATGCAAATGTTAATGAGAGCTCCCAAATGCCAGGACACATAAGGGATAAACCTGTTAAACACACAACCACCGATAAATAACAGGAAAGCAAAAGTCAGGGAAGGAAGAACAGTACGTATGCGTCCAGGACCAGGAATAGAAGCATCAGACTGAACATAAAATCATGGAGACAAAGATATACTGGACTAGAGTAACGGAAAAACAAAAAGATGGAGAAAACAACTGAGAACAGTGAGTAGTGTTTGTATTATGGATATGGGGATAGAAAGACTAATAAAAAAAAAGCAAAAAGTAGAGGAAGATTGCTTATGGGAAAATAAAAATGAAAAACAACCACTGTAAAGGCTCCAAGAGACAACACAGACAAAACAAATATCCCACAAAACACAAACACAAAAACCATGTAGTAACAATCACAAAGACAATAATGCTTTACTTCTAATTTATGTTGATTTAGGAAAATGTGAGAGGCTGTAAAAGGTAATGAGGATGTAAAGCTGCATCACATTCAAAACACAGGAACTGGGTCTGGGTGGTCGACCGCAGGTATTAGGAAGAAGTAATACTTTAAAGCCTGTACTTGTCCTTTACTTGAATATTTCAAGATCTTTTACAATTTATACTTTTTACTGCCCTACATTTTCACCATCACAAACAAATGTTCTTTTTACAGTTTTTTACTTAACACTTACATTTTTTTTTTAACTGTCTTGTTACTTTAGTTTCAAAGCAACACCACAAAACTTTTGTTGGCGGGGTCCCCCTATAGCAGTGTTTTTCAACCTTGGGGTTGGGACCCCATGTGGGGTCGCCTGGAATTCAAATGGGGTTGCCTGAAATTTCTAGTAATTGATTAAAAAAAAAAACTTATTAATAAAAAATATATGGTGAGTTGAGAGAGACAATCACAAACAGAAAAGGCACGACAAACTGTGAAGCTGAAACTGAAGCACTGTGGTTCAATTTATCTGCCAAATGTTCATTGTGGTCAGTTTCAGATGCTGCAGCTCTTTCATAATTCATAGTTTTAGTTCTTGTTTTTTCAGTATTAATTGTCAGCCTCATAAATCCAAGCTGGACTGACTGTACATATCCTGACCAAGGAAAATCAAATTCTCCCTTTGTGCAGTAACAGTAACTACAACTGGCTTTACTGCCTCCGTCCACAATAATATACATTATATAGACTAAATGCCCTCTAAAATTAACGTTTATTTGCAACATAGTACATGATCAAAAACAAATTAATTTTAGGAAAAAAAGAAATCTCTGTTTTGAATGTCTGGGGTCACCAGAAATTTGTGATGTTAAAATGGGGTCACAAACCAAAAAAGGTTGGAAACCACTGCCCTATAGTCAAGAAACGGTATTCTCTGTAACAGCTGTCGTAAACTCTGTATCTCAGTAATACGCACACATTTGTTGACAAGCCAATGATGCCAGTAAACTTCCTGAACCAAGACAGGAGACACGCTGATAGAAATGTACGAGGGTCTTCGTCAGTGAGACATGACTAAAATCACTGAGTATAAAGTTTGGAGGCTCCGGTGAGATAGTCTGCCATCTCTGTACATCAAATCCAGTGCGGGAGGCTGAGTGGGCATTTCCCTTTGCAAAGGGAAAGTGAAACTTAAGACGTTTTATTACTTCCTCTATGTCTCCTGCTGTTGTGAAGCTCGTTTATCTTTTCTCTACCTCCTGAAACTACGCAAACTTTAATTTGAAGGGGCAGAACGATTTTTTTTTTTTTTTTTTTTTTTTAACATTTGTTTTTTTGCAGTCCCCAACCCCCCCCACCACCACCACCCCCAGAACCAGCCCTGGAGGGAATTCCCGGGGCCAGTAAAATGGGCACAACGACACCGACAACAGTTGAATGTGTGGTGTCCAGATGAGTTCTGTGATAAAACCAGAGCTGCAGAATCATTCATTCACATACAGACAGACCCCGCCCATGTACAGACAGACCCCGTCTCCCTAGGTTTGACCCGTTACTTCAGTATTGCGGTCCAGTCTGAAGGGGGTTCTGAAGTTATCAATGATGACATCATAGTTGTGATCCTGTTGGGTGAGCCATGTCTCGGTCAAAGCCATGACACGACAGTCCTTCAAACCCTTTTGGCAGCAAATGTTCGCCTGGAGCTCGTCTCCTTTATTTCTTAAAAACGAACATTGAAGCTCAAAAGCGAGGACGCCAAACTCCGGTCACTGTGTGCTCATGCGTCCATCAATTATGTGACGTATCAGTGATGTATGCCGTGAAGCAGTCAAATGTTGTAGTTGTTACCTCCGCCAAGGAGGTTATGTTTTTGCCAGGGTTTGTTTGTTTGTTTGTTTGTTTGTTTGTCTGTCCGTTAGTGTGCAACATAACTCAAAAAATTATGGACAGATTTGGATGAAATTTTCAGGGTTTGTTGGAAATGGGATAAGGAAGAAATGATTAAATTTTGGTGGTGATTGGGGGTGGGGGGGCCCACGGGGGGGGGCCACTGATCAGCCTTGGTGGAGGTCTGCGCTCTCCGAGTGCTTTTCTAGTTTTTGTGTCTGAAACTTTGGAACGATCTGCCTCTCCATATAAGACAGGCCTCCTCTGTCTGTTTTTAAATCCCTTCTTCAAAGCCATCTTTTCTCTTTGGCTTTTGAAACCTTGTGAGATGTTTGAATGTATTATTTTTATTCAATTGTTACCTCCGCCAAGGAGGTTATGTTTTTGCCAGGGTTTGTTTGTCTGTCTGTCTATCTGTTTGTCTGTTTGTCTGTCCGTTAGTGTGCAACATAACTCAAAAAGTTATGGACAGATTTGGATGAAATTTTCAGGGTTTGTTGGAAATGGGATAAGGAAGAAATGATTAAATTTTGGTGGTGATCGGGGGTGGGGGGGCTCACGGGCGGGGCCCATTTCCAACAAACCCTGAAAATTTCATCAAAATCTGTCCATAACTGTTTTAGTTATGTTGCACACTAATGGACAGACAAACAGACAGACAGACAGACAAACAAACAAACAAACCCTGGCAAAAACATAACCTCCTTGGCGTGGGGGGGCCCACGGGGGGGGGGCACTGATCAGCCTTGGTGGAGGTCTGCGCTCTCCGAGTGCTTCTAGTTTTATTTGGTATTGGTTTATTGTTCTTATTTGTTGTTTTTACTTGTACAGCTTTTTATGCTTTTAATCTATTCTTGTATTTTATTGTTATTTTGGTTTTTATTTATTTTCTGAACAGCACTTTCGTCCACTGTGGTTGTTTTGGTGATCCAGACGCTCTAGATCAGGGGTGCCCAATCCTGGTCCTTGAGATCTACTACCCTGCATGTTTTAGATGTTTCTCTCTTCCAACACACCTGACGGTCATTATCAGGCTTCTGTAGAGTTTGAGGATAGGCTTATCATTTATCAGGTCTGTTGGAAGAGGGAAACATCTAAAACATGCAGGATAGTAGATCTTGATGACCAGGATTGGACAGTCCTGCTCTAGAGTGATGACCAAAGTGGAACTGAACCTGTTGTTAGTTGTTGTAAAACCAAAATGACCTGGAAAATAGAGTTGGAAGGATGAAAAAGTCCAATGTTTAGCTTTAACCTCCTAAGACCCAGGAAATGTCAGCAAAGTACCAACTTTTTTTGTTTTTTATTTAACAAGTGTTCAGAGAACGCAAACCTCCGCCAAGCCCCCCTAACGGGGTGCATGTGTGGATCGACTATTTCTTTTTAAATTAAACAGTTTCAAGGTTGTTCCATACAGCAGAAAAAGTTGAAGCTTGGTACCATTCATGTGTATGTCAAATTATATTACATTCCAATCAATATTTGTTGAGTTATAATGAAAAATGTGTGGTAAATGGGATTTTCCACATTCCACAGTGGATGTGGACAATTTTGTGCCAGATACACGACACTGTTATAAGCTACGGGTGGATCAAATTGAAGGCTAATTGTAATTTAGAATTTTTTTTATGAATTTTCAAAAATTGCTCAATGATGAGAGATAAGAAAATTTGAGATTTTGTGACCTTGCTGTGATTGTTCACGAGTTCTTTTGTTGGAAGGTCCAAGAAAAAGTCTGGATTCTTTTTAGTCTCATTTTTATAAATTTAATTATTGCCTTGATCTGATCACAAACAAAATATAACTCAGCTGAGGATCCACACCCCAAGCAGGAAATGGATCCAGACATTTCAATGCACATCACTTTTATAATCCTTGTAACCTGATCTTTAAACTATGGGCTGAACCGCTTGTGCTAGGTGGGTTGGGTCACAGAAAATGGACTCGTGTCATCTGACTCTGAAGTCAAGTAGATGTGATACCTCAACTCTATGTAAAACCCTATATTGACAATGTGTTTTCCTCCTATCTCTTGTTGTGTACACTCGTCTGTGGGCATGTGTATTTAAAAGTGTACCTAAGGTAAAGTCCTGTGATCATAAATCTGTCGGTTTAGTATGTGACCCAGATATGACCTATCCCTAAGATATTTACGACTGACCAGCGAAACAAAGAAAATCTAGTGACACAAAAGAATCCTGACTAATACTGACTAATATGTGATTAAACTTGAGAATTCAACTATCTAAATTAAAATATTTCATGACTTTGAACTTTGGCCTACGAGGCCCAAAATTTAATGGGTTCATCCCAGGGCCTAGGCCTATCTGTGGGTAAAATTTGATAAAGATGGTTGTAATAGTTTTCCCGTAAAGTTGCTAACAAACAAACACACGAAGCAAAGTGATCACAATACCTCCTGGTGGAGGTAACAAGAACCTATATTAGAAACATCATGATGCAACAGTTTTTTCAGATACAGTTTTTAAAATTTCAATGGAATGTCCTTTGTGGTGGACAGTTTTCTTTTCTTTTCTTTTTTTGTATAAAGTTGTGAAACTCTTGTCCACAAATGTGGACAGAAAACCCATAGCTGGGTCTGAGGAGTTTAAAGCTTTTGATTGGAATTTCCAATTATTTATGTGAGGAAATGCACAGGTTGTCATGGTGACACAAACAGCCGAAGTGTGGTTGATATTCTTATGTTTGACCTTTGACATGAAACACATTCAGGGTTTGAACCTTGGGTCTTTTATTGCAGAGTCTACTGTGATGGTTCTCACAGCTCTGTGGGTTTCCACTGCAGTAACGAACAAGCACATATTCATCCACACCTGTGTCTGTCCCTGCTGGTGTTTGTCGGTTGGGGGGATAGTGGGTGTTTTGTCGGGGGGTGATTTGGAGGAAAAATCCACAGTAAAGTTTGTGATGGTGGGAGGGGGTGTAAAGTGGGAGGGGTCTGATGATAATGATGTGAGTTTAACTGGGGTGTCAGCTGTTAATGTGTGATTCCCAGGAGTCCTTGTGTAGATTTCATCTGCTTTAATTGGATCTGCTTCCCTTGGAGTAATGGCCCTTTTTATTTTCAGTGTCTACATGCTGCTCCCTGATCCTGCTTACTGATGAGAAACCATCGCATTTCTATGTTTTTTTTTACTCTTTATAGAGACACCACGACGCATCTGTATACTTTTCAGATGATTCTTCATAACAGCAATTAAGCATTAATTACATTTCCTCACCAGAATATTTGAGGAATAAGTAAAGTGATGGAACCTGGTGAGATTCCAACTATTTTCATCCCACTGTGAAGTAAAAGGCTCCGGTAGCTGTTGTGGTTGTATCCATGTGGTTTAGCAGATGGTAAATGAGGCTCACACAGCGGTTTGGGGACTTTTCCCTTATTTAAGTGACATTTGATGGGATGGGGTTCGAACCGTGCTATGTGGTTGTACTTTGGCCTAGTGAGCGGTATTCAACTAATGAAGTTGAAACAATAAGGTACGACAGATAGTCCACGTGGATTATCTGTTAAGGTTCGGTTGTTTCTTCAAATGCACCAGTGGGTTGTGCATCATTCGACTGTGGACGTGTGCACTGACGATCCACCACACACTGGTCTGCAAGTCCAATACTTCTGGAATACGAGGAGTAACATTTTACCGCATGTGAGTCACTGACGAAGATAAATCATGTCAAAAATTAGAGTAGATTGAATTAAATTAGATTAGATTAGATCAAGACTTGATTCAGACAAATTCACCAATAATTGGTGAATTTGTCTGAATCAAGTCTGACAGAGAAAGTCAACGTCTCCATCCAACAGATGTCACCTATAACTCTACCTGTTCCTCCATTTTTGGTGCCCTTTTGTCCATTTTAACACAGTGGTTCCCAATCTTTTTTGGCTCGTGACCCCATTTTAATGTTACAAATTTCTGGCGACCCCAGACATTCAAAACAGAGACATTTTTCTACTAAAATTAATTTGTTTTTTGATCATGTAATAGTTTGCTATAATATCCCTTTAAGTACCCCACCAAGAAAAAAACTGAAAAAAATTTTTCTTTGCATTTCTTTAACCCTTAGGTGAGTCATAAGCACAATCAATAATTTTTTTTTCCCCTAAAGACCCTGTGGTTTTTAAAATATTGATCTCTACCAAATGGTTGAGATTTCACTTAATGGTAAAAGTACAGGACTTCATATAAATACCAGGGACAGAAGATTAATTAACATAAAGTGCTAATTTATAAAGAAATAAAGAATAAAAAAACTTCTGGGGCATTGAATACTCTTTATTTCTTTGAGTATGCCACAAATTATCTCTTCTTTTAATTACAAACAAGGAAAACTATTGCTTCGAACAAGGAAATATTGAATTTCTAATTTTCCCATCTGTATAAAGTGCAACAGGACAGAATTAACATACAACATACTTCTGATTATATTCACAAACTTAAAGAAATTTGTGCAAAGCAATAGTAACATTGCATTTATCACTTCAATATCTCAACACTCCTCACACGAGTGACATTTCTGGTCAACTGATTGAAATAGTAGCTAATTTCCATATAAACTTTGATATAACATTACAAACGGAAAAACATTGCCAAACATATCAAAACACCACATTTCTCATCATCTATGTGGTTGTGCAACAGTACAAATGCTTTTTGTGCATTAGATCCAGTTTACCTCTGGTGATATGCTGCAAAGCATTGCTGGTTTGCATTCAAACACAGGAAAACGTTGCATTTGCCACACTTCCACCGAGACACTCCCTTTGGACAAAGGTTGCATCGCCCTCGCTTTTCAGTGTGAAGAGGCCAGTGTCCCACGTTGTCATAGCGCACATCTGGTTGTGGCTTTGGTCGTGAGGGTCTAGGGCTGTAGCCAGTATTCTGTGGTGGTGGAGAGCTGCTTGATGGTCGGCCCACTGTGGATACTGGCTTATTGAACTGGTTCAAACTGTGGGCGACTGCCAGTCGGAACCGTTTAAGGGACATCAGTTTCTCATTCAGGAGGCCATTGTCCCTTTTGTAGAGCAGCCAGGAATTTGCAATGCAGAGGTCAAGCATGTATCCAAACAGGGGAACATACCCTCTCCTTGACTTGGCTGGGGTCTTGTACAGGTGTACTAACATGTCAGACAGATCGATTCCTCCCATATGCTCATTGTAGGCAAGAATGAGTGATGGGCATGGGACGGCAATCTTTGCTTGGGACTCTTTACTCCATCGTTTTACTGTTGAAAAAGGCATGATCCCACAGGCATTGCTTAGTAGGTTAAAACATTTGTTATCAAACCATTTTACTGCAAGAACCCCTTCAGCAGCCCTGTAATCACAGGCTCCACGCCCCTTCTTCATCAGGTCTTTGTCTGCCATCAGAGGAGCTCCACCGGTGCAGTTTGATCATACAGTACCAATGCACTTGACACCCAGGGCAGTGTGCAGGTTCTGGACCAAGCTGAAACTTGTGAAGAAGTTGTCACAAAATACAACTGATAACTGGGGCTCTTTTATGGTTTTGCACAGCGTTGTCACAACCTTTGCTCCCAAAGGTAGCATCTGTTCCTCTTCACTGAGATCAACATTGAAGAACGTGGATGCCCCTTGATAAAGTCGCAGGTCGTGGATGATGCCAGATGAACTTGCTTGACAGAATAATTTAAAGCCCCACTTGTCTGGTTTATTGGCGATATACTGGCGAAGGGTGCCAGCCCTTGTGCCCTTATATGCTACCATGACTTCATCCACACTGTGCTTGTGAGTGGATGGTATCAGGAGACACTGCTCACGAAGCATTACAAATAGGGGACGGATTTTGTAGAAGCGGTCTGGACTCTCGTTGCACTGCTGGTTATCATTGAAATGAATGTATCGGCGTAACAGCTGGAATCTTTTCCTTGGCATGATATCAGCTATCACGTTGAAACGTGATTCGTGGTGCCAATAATCCTCCAATGATGGGAAGTTAAAAACACCCATAAAGAGAAGCATTGCTAAAAAATGCTCTATCTCTTTGGGGCTAGTCTTGATTTGATCCCCCAACTCTTGAGCAGAGTACAAGTTGGTATGATATGCAATGTGTTCAATCATGTCATCAGTGAAGAACATTTTGAAGTACTGGAAGGGTGGGTGTACAGCTTCAGGTGGTTCAAATCTTGAATTTGGAACCTGGAACTCCTCAATGTCTTCATGCTTCCAAATTCTTCTTGTGCTTGATTTTGGTGCTGGGGTGTCACTTGGGTCCTCCAAGGAAACAGTTTTTAGATTGGGTTTCCCTTTTCTGCTCTTTTTACATGGTGGCTGTTTAGAAGCTCTGCTTGTTGAGGGAGCCTCCTCTTCATCCAGGGATTCAAAAGAGCTGTCTCCAGCATCATCTCCTTGTGTGGGGTGAAAATCAGGATCTTCTACTTGGTCATCATAATCACTCAGATCACTGTCAGATTCCTGAGGATTTTCTGGTACGAGCGCCAGAAGAGTGCGTGGCCTTGCACCATAGAAGGTTTTAGCATCCATCTAGTAGTTTGACAAATTAAAATGAATTCATGATTAAAACCTCTGACAACGATAGTAATAGTTGTATACCAGCCTGTTTCATTTAGTTAAAAGGGAATTATTGGTCAAAGTTATGTTTCCCCACATATATTCGAGAGTTGTAACATATTTACCAATGTAAACTCAGAAAGTAACAAAAATTAACGTGTAAAGTAATTATCTCAGCTTATTCATGATGGATAACACTTTATGGTTCATATTTACAGTAATAAATAAAAATAAGTTATGATTTTATTGCAAAAAGAGTCAAATTTATTTACATTAGCTTAATTTGCTACATTTACCATCAAGCGACAAATCAACCATTTGGTTGAGCATGTTTTTAAAAAAATTATTAGACATTGAATTCATATATTTAGATGATATCAAGTAACATAATTCTGTTTAGTAAAGACTCTAACACACATATATGTCAGAAAACTATCCCTACCTTTCAAATTTTCTCTGAAAACAGTCAACATGTGTCTGCTGATTTTTGTATTTTGGACATCCTGGTTGGAGGGGGGTTGATGAAGAACACTATTCAAAGGTACAGTGCCCTCTAGTGGATTTCTTTGTGATCGCGAATCTCAGCCAAATGGTAGAGATGGCTTAACCAGGTTGAACCAAGTTAGGTACTCCTCTCATTGAGATATAGTGATCCAAAATCACCTCAACCATATGGTTGAGCGGGCAGTTAAAGGGATATGTTGCAAATAAACATTAATTTTAGACAACATTTAGACTATATAATGTACATTTTTATTAGTAAGTTTTATTTTTTTGATTTTTTATCAATTACTAGAATATTTCAGATGACCCTATTTGAATTTCAGGCGACCCCAAGGTTGAAAAACACTGTTTTAACATGAAACAGAGAAGTTTTTCCACAGGACAGTCTTCTTCCTTTGGCTCCTTCTCCCATATCTCCATTTTTATGGTTGATTGTCCTTACTTTTTGAAGACCCACAGTATGCAGAATGGCCGTTTCACTTCCCTTTGCCCTGGTTTATTGTGTCAGGTGCTCATAAAAGCTTGATTGTAGCAGTATACTGCAGTATGCTTGGCTGTGTGTTACGGCCACTGATCTTTATGTCTGCACAGGAGGAAGACCCCAACCTCAGCAAAACCTGGCCTACATGGGCATTAATGCTGTGAGTGTGTGTGTGTGTGTGTGTGTGTGTGGATGATGGAACTCCACTGCACCACCAGCACCACCAGTCTATCTGCATCCGTTGTCCCAGAGGATGCATACAATAGGAACACTTAAATGAGGCATGCATAAATGGATGAAGTGCCGTTTGCATCAACACCGGCCCCCCTCGTGTGTTTTCTCTGGTTGCATGTGTTTTATTCTCCTTTCTGCATGCCTGGCGGTGGCAGTTTGGTAATTGAAAGTGA
The DNA here is from genome assembly GCF_902148855.1 of Sphaeramia orbicularis. Lineage (NCBI taxonomy): Eukaryota > Metazoa > Chordata > Actinopteri > Kurtiformes > Apogonidae > Sphaeramia > Sphaeramia orbicularis. Next base: position 45,592,227 of record NC_043975.1, read on the forward strand.
AATGGTGAAATGGAGAAAAAAAAACAGAGAGAGAAAGAGGGTGGGAGATGAGGAGGTGGAGGTGAAGTGGAATGAGGGGGGAGGGGCAGGTTGTGGGTGTCAGACATAATTAACCCCCCGGAATAATTTAGGGATCAGATGTGCTGCAAACACCTGAAATGAAAAAAAAAGGTGAGAAAGGGAAGTGGTAAGAAGTTAAAGGAGGTATAGAATAATGAATGTGTGTGTGTGTGTGTGTGTGTGTGTGTGTGTGTGTGTGTGTGTGTGTGTGTGCGTCCTGTCCCTTTGTAAACATCTGAATGCCCACATGGACGCTGGGCGGTGGTGGAGACTGGGATGTGTGCGAGGGTGAACTCTATTTCACGGGTTAGTGCTACAGTGAACACCAACGGCACCAGCCTTCTGGGCTTCAGAGGCAGCACAACTCACTCTATCGCACAAATACGGCTCATTTTAGTTTCCATTTCAGCAGCATAAAGCACTAGGTCCAGGCCTCCAGGGGAGCTTCTCCAACATCAAACCCAGACACACACTGCTTTTGTGGATGAGACCACGGCACCGCTGCCCCCCCCAACCCCCACCCCTCACCCCTCATCCCCAGGCCAGAACCTACTAGAACTCTGTGGCCCGTGCTAATACCCCCCAGACCCGTCACATCTATAAATGTACCCAGGTCAGCATGTATGTACTGAAGAAGTGGACATCAGCCTGTTGGTTTGTGCACTTCAGACACAGAGTACATGTGGCTGTCAACGTCTGTGTTCTTTGAAAATGGGCCAATATTTGGACAATATTGGGAAAGTATTAGGATGATATTTGGACAGTCTTTGGACAATATTGGGAAAACATTTGGACAATATTTGGACAGTATTAGGACAATATTTGGGCAATATTTGGACAGTATTGGGACAATATTGGGACAACATTTGGGCAGTCCTTGGACAATAATGGGACAGTATTGAGACAATATTTGGGCAATATTTGGACAGTATTGGGACAATATTGGGCAAGTAGTGGGACAATATTTGGACAGTCTTTGGACAATATTGGGAAAACATTTGGACAATATTTGGAAAGTATTAGGACAATATTTGGACAGTGTTGGGACAATATTTGGGCAATATTTGGACAGTATTGGGACAATAATGGAGCAATATTTGGACAGTATTGGAACAATATTTGGACAGTATTGGAACAATATTTGGACAGTATTGGGAAAGTATTGGGACAATATTTGGGCAGTCTTTGGACAATATTGGAAACATTTGGAAAATAATTGCACAGTATTGGAAGAATATTTGGGCAATATTTGGACAATATTGGGACAGCATTGGGACAATATTTGGACAGTATTTGGGCAATATTGGGACAGTATTGGGACAATGTTTGGGCAGTCTTTGGACAATATTTGGACAGTCTTTGGACAATATTTGGACAGCATTGGGACAATATTTGGACAGTATTTGGGCAATATTGGGACAGTATTGGGACAATATTTGGACAGCATTGGGACAATATTTGGACAGTATTTAGGCAATATTTGGACAGTATTTGGACAATATTGGGACAGCATTGGGACAATATTTGGGCAGTCTTTGGACAGTATTGGGAGAATATTTGGACAGTCTTTGGATAATATTTAGACAGTATTGGGGCAATATTTGGGCAATATTTGGACAGTATTGGGGCAATATTTGTACAGTATTTGGACAATAGTTGGACAGTCTTTGGACACTATTTGGACAGTCTTTGGACAATATCTGGACAATATTCGGACAATATTTGGAGAGTATTGGGACAATATTCAGACAATATTTGGACTGTATTTGGACAATAGTTGGACAGTATTGGAACAATACTTGGACAGTATCTGGACAATATTTGGACAGTATTTGGACAGTATTGGGACAATATTTGGACAGTATCTGGGCAATATTTGGACAATATTTGGACAGTATTTGGACAGTCTTTGGACAGGGGAGCTTCTCCAACATCAAAACCAAGCAGCAACTCAGCCACGAAGTGGTAGGCCACGTAAACTGACGGAGCGGGGTCAGCGGATGCTGAGGCGCATAGTGCGAAGAGGTCGCCAACTTTCTGCAGAGTCAATCACTACAGACCTCCAAACTTCCTGTGGCCTTCAGATTAGCTCAAGAACAGTGTGCAGAGAGCTTCATGGAATGGGTTTCCATGGCTGAGCAGCTGCATCCAAGCCATACATCATCAAGTGCAATGCAAAGCGCCAGATGCAGTGGTGTAAAGCACGCCACCACTAGACTCTAGAGCAGTGGAGGCACGTTGTCTGGAGTGACGAATTGCGCTTCTCCATCTGGCAATCTCATGGACAGGTCTGGGTTTGGCGGTCGCCAGGAGAACAATACTTGTCGGACCGCATTGTGCCAAGTGTAAAGTTTGGTGGAGGGGGGATTATGGTGTGGGGTTGTTTTTCAGGAGGTGGGCTTGGCCCCTTAGTTCCAGTGAAAGGAACTGTGAATGCTTCAGGATACCAAGACATTTTGGACAATTCCACGCTCCCAACTTTGTGGAAACACTTTGGAGCTGGCCCCTTCCTCTTCCAACATGACTGTGCACCAGTGCACAAAGCAAGGTCCATAAAGACATGGATGACAGAGTCTGGTGTGGATGAACTGGACTGGCCTGCACAGAGTCCTGACCTCAACCCAATAGAACACCTTTGGGATGAATTAGAGCGCAGACTGAGAGCCAGGCCTTCTGTCCAACATCAGTGTGTGACCTCACAAATGCACTTCTGGAAGAATGGTCAAAAATTCCCATGAACACACTCCTAAACCTTGTGGACAGCCTTCCCAGAAGAGTTGAAGCTGTTATAGCTGCAAAGGGTGGACCCACGTCATATTAAACCCCATAGACTAGGAATGGGATGGCACTGAAATTCATATGCGAGTCAAGGCAGGTGAGTGAATACTTTCAGCAATATAGTGTAGCTCAACAGTTTTTACTTGTACTCTTTTCTATGTCTGGTTTGCAATTGCAGAGTTAGCCTATTTATCTATCTATTTATTTATTATTGTTGCTCCCTTTTTTTTCTTGTTGTCTCCTTCTCATTCTCTCTTTTATATCTTTTTCTTGCTCAAGGAAAGTCAGTGTATTTTTAGAATGTAAGCCCTGTTTTATGTATTAGGCTGAAGCCGTTCAGTCTGAGCAGACTGTCCTGTATCTGTCATGTTTAACGGTTTTCTTCCAGTATATTAGAACTTTGTAATCTAAGAGATGTTTGTTATGTTGGTCGTTTGTCCAGGACAACAGATGGAAATGAGCTTCTCTTCTAAATCTGGTGCATGCATCTTGTTCTCTGTAACTAATGCCAATACATGCTGTCCTGCAACTAAATAAATAAATACAAATACAAATATGTGTATTTCCACTGTAAATCTGCCCATTTCTATGAAGACTGACTTGTTTTTGGATCCAGACTCAGGTGGACGTTAATAGAACTGGGGAAGGTGCTGCTTTGTTTCACACTATACAGTATAATAACAAAACAGAACATGATAGAAGTATGCATAAAATAAGATATTGTTGTACTTAATTGGTTATCATGATAGGAACATATTATCACATTTATTGATCATTGTATTTGGAGTAAATATTTAAAGTGCATATAAATATTACAGTTCATTTTAAAACCGGTTGATTACGCAAATCTGATTGTGTGTGAGGTGACTAAAAAAGTGTATTTGAATGGTTTGTATGAATGTTTTGTGTTATTGTAAAAATATACAGAGGAAAATGTGTGTTGACAAAGCAAAGGAAGCAGATCTACAGGGTGTCCCATAAGTCTCCATACACAGGAAAAATAAACGTTTCTTGACATAAACCATTTTTATTTAGATAATATGCTCTATATGACTGCCATTTTGTCGGGAACAAATTGATCCAAAACACTTCCTGTTTTTTTGAGCATGACAATAAGTTTTGCCACAGTGTTGTGTGTGATACTCGTCCCATGTTTCCTGTTAAATGCGCTTGCAACCATACGACTGCTTGCTGAACCGGCCATCAGGATGATTTCAATTTGTTGCTCTTTATTCAAATGCATTCTCTGGGTTATCTGAAATATAAAGAAATACATGTTAGAACCATATATGTATGGAATGTATTATGTCTCCTATGTATGGAGACTTATAGGACACCCTGTAGTTTGATAATTAGTTTGTAAAAAGGGGGTGGGAGTCAATAAGTTATACTTCTTCCCACTCCTTTTCAAGCACAGACAAATTTTATTTATTTATTTATTTACTTATTGACCATGTTATATGATTCTTTGTTATCTGATGATTCTATGTGCTCGAAATAAAACAACAACAACTACTACTACTACTACTGCATAAATCCAGTATAGATCCAGTTTAATCCAGTCCATGTGACCAGTGTAATGCTGTAGTTGTGGGCTGTGAAAGTCTATGTATAAAACACTGAACTAAGCTACACTGAGCAGCTACACCTAGAACCTAGATGGAGTTAATGGTGTATTCTGCATCATTCCTCTGCTCTCCAGAGGGCTTCGGACCAACATATTTAGTCCATGGAGGCAGAAACACAGAAACAGGGCTTTCCACACTACTTCAGCTTCCTAAAATTGCTGAGCTGAGAATAATCTAAGCTAGCATTATCAGCTTGTGTCAGAGGCACAGAGAAACAATACAAGACTAATGGGCAGGTAGCACAAGAAGTGTGTGTCTTTGTATCCAGGTATCCACATCCTGTTTACCTTAACGCTAACTCAGGCTAATGTATTCAGTGGACCTGGAAATAATGCATCTTCAGAGGGGTTTGAGGCAGAGCTTCTGCAGAGTCAGGCCAAAGTGGTAGTTTACTGGGATATGGGAGTCATAAAGAGAGATCACCATTCAGGGGATGACGTGCACAGAGAAAAACTAAAAGAAAAAAAGAGAAACCTAAAAGGAAAAAAACCCTAGAAGGTAAAAACCTAAAAGGAAAAAAACCTAAAAGAAAAAACCCTAGAAGGTAAAAACCTAAAAGGAAAAAAACCTAAAAGAAAAAACCCTAGAAGATAAAAACCCTAAAAAGAAAAAAAACCCAAAAGGTAAAGACCCTAAATGATAAACACCCTAGAAGGGTTAAACATATACAAGTATGTACATATGTCTTTACTACAGTTGGTACAACTGCTTTACAGTTCTAACACGTATCCTGTGCTCGTTTGCCTCCCCACTGTACCTACTGTAATAGGATGTGAATGTACCTAATGGGGTCTTAGAACAAGCAGAACGATTAAAAAAAGGAAAACCTGAAACACCTGAAGTGTCCTCTGTCAGATGGACTTAGAAAGGAAGAAGACAGAAGTGTTTCCAAGACTGGTGTGGAGTAGTGGTGTAGTGTGACACACACACACACACACACACACACACACACACACACACACACACACACACACACACACACACACACAGCTCAAAGTATTACTTGCTCACTGTAAATAAAACATAAAGCACCAGTTTCCCAAGAGGAGCCGACATTACAGCAGAGTCTGCACATAATGAAAAGGACATGTCTGTCTGTCTGTCTGTCTGTCTGTCTGTCTCTCTCCATCTCTGTCTCTGTCTTTCTCTCCATATACTGCATGATTGTCAAAATGATACTGTCCATAAAGGTAATATTGTCCAAATCCCATGGGTTCAGTCTGTATAGACCCTCAGACAGACAGTGAACTAAGGGATCCTACTTAGTTGTAAAATGTGGACTGATCTGGGATCTGCTACAGTGAACCTCCTCAGACCCAGACATGGGTTTACTGTCCATGTTTGGACAAGAGTTTCACATATTTAAACAAAAACAAACAACAAAAATTGTCCACCGCAAACAACATTCCATAACAAAAAAAAAAAAAAAAAAATGCATCTGAAAAACCTGATACATCATGATGTTTCCATAATAGACAAATAAAAAAACAGTCCAAACTTGTACTTTCTGGGTCTGAGGAGGTTCGATACCTTCATAATAAAACCATCTTTTTAAAAAAACTCAAAATGCATTTCAACTTCAGCTTAATTTTAGTAATAAAATCAATCTAAAAAAAATGTAGATACTTTTTTCATAATTCATACATGACAGGGTTCAGATATTTTCTTTCCATAGGTATGACAGCAGAGACATGTCCTACACCGTCCTCCTGCAGTTTATAACCCACTGCATTAACATTACATGACACACACACACACACACACACACACACACACACACACACACACACACACACACACTGTCCAAAAGCATCACACACTTTAACCTACAGCTTTTACACACACTTCTAAAACCATTTGAACCAAATATTCCCACACTTTTGTCCATCAGGCCTCGGAGGAACATTTCAAAGGTTGGACCACGTGTGATTTTACACTTCCTGCCAAAAAAAAAAAGTCCCACATGCAATATTTTGTTGGATCGCCTTCAGCTTTGATTCCACTGTCGCATCCTTTATGACACAAAATGTCACAATAAATGTCACATGATGTCAACATCAATAAATGTTTCCATCCAGAGGTTCTGCCAAGATCTGGTATTGATGATGGAGAGTTGGACTGATGTGGAAAGGCTTCTACACACACAAACACACATACCCACACACACACACACACACACACACACACACACACACACTAACTGACCAACTGTGTCAAAATCCTTTTACTTCAGGCTGCACATACAGACCCAAATGGGTCAGACCAGTACCATAATAACATTAATCTATAAATAATGACAACTATAAATGTTTCTCTTTGTTTTAGTACAAAAAACTTTAAATGACATGAAAATGTTTATACTTACAAACTATCCTTTAACAAAAAATGTGAATAACTTGAAAAATATGAACAACCTGAAATGTCTTAAGAGAAGTAAGTGTAGGCTAATTTTAATTATATTATTCCTGTTAGTAAATGTTTGGGGCTTTGTTGTGTGATCTGTACGTTATAATGCACATGTGTAAATGATAAACTGAGGCAGAAATAAAAGTTGAAATTGCACTTATTTTTTTAAAGACATTTCAAGTTGTTCATGTGATTCACATTTTTAAGGAAACTTTGTAGATGTAAACATATTCTTTATGACTGAAGGTATGAATGTACATGCATATATGTGTATGTATATATATGTATATATATATAATATATATATATATATATATATATATATATATATATATATATATATATATATATATATATACACACACACATATATATATGTATGTGTGTATATATATATATATATATATATATATATATATATATACACATATATATATATATATATATATATATATATATATATATATATAGAGAGAGAGAGAGAGAGAGAGAGAGAGAGAGAGAGAGAGAGAGAAATGTGTTTGTATATGGGAGGATATATATATGCATGTAAACTATATTGCCAAAAGTATTTGCTCACCCATCCAAATAATCAGAATCAGGTGTTCCAATCACTTCCATGGCCACAGGTGTAGAAAATCCAGCACCTAGGCATGCAGACTGCTTTTACAAACATTTGTGACAGAATGGGTCGCTCTCAGGAGCTCAGTGAATTCCAGCGTGGAACTGTGATAGGATGCCACCTGTGCAACAAATCCAGTTGTGAAATTTCCTCGCTCCTTAATATGCCACAGTCAGCTGTCAGCTGTATTATTATAAAGTGGAAGTGTTTGGGAACGACAGCAACTCAGCCACGAAGTGGTAGGCCACATAAACTGACGGAGCGGGGTCAGTGGATGCTGAGGCGCATAGTGCGAAGAGGTCACCAACTTTCTGCAGAGTCAATCGCTACAGACCTCCAAACTTCATGTGGCCTTCAGATTAGCTCCAGAACAGTGCGCAGAGAGCTTCATGGAATGGGTTTCCATGGCCGAGCAGCTGCATCCAAGCCATACATCACCAAGTGCAATGCAAAGCGCCAGATGGAGTGGTGTAAAGCACGCCGCCACTGGACTCTAGAGCAGTGGAGGCACCTTCTCTGGAGTGACAAATTGTGCTTCTCCATCTGGCAATCTCATGGACAGGTCTGGGTTTGGCGGTCGCCAGGAGAACAATACTTGTCGGACTGCATTGTGCCAAGTGTAAAGTTTGGTGGAGGGGGGATTATGGTGTGGGGTTGTTTTTCAGGAGCTGGGCTTGGCCCCTTAGTTCCAGTTAAAGGAACTGGGAATGCTTCAGGATACCAAGACATTTTGGACAATTCCATGCTCCCAACTTTGTGGGAACAGTTTGGAGCTGGCCCCTTCCTCTTCCAACATGACTGTGCACCAGTGCACAAAGCAAGGTCCATAAAGACATGGATGACAGAGTCTGGTGTGGATGAACTGGACTGGCCTGCACAGAGTCCTGACCTCAACCCCATAGAACACCTTTGGGATGAATTAGAGCGCAGACTGAGAGCCAGGCCTTCTGTCCAACATCAGTGTGTGACCTCACAAATGCACCTCTGGAAGAATGGTCAAAAATTCCCATGAACACACTCCTAAACCTTGTGGACAGCCTTCCCAGAAGAGCTGAAGCTGTTATAGCTGCAAAGGGTGGACCCACGTCATATTGAACCCCATAGACTAGGAATGGGATGTCACTGAAATTCATATGCGAGTCAAGGCAGGTGAGCAAATACTTTTGGCAATATAGTGTATGTATATGTGTTTATGTATGTGTATATGTATGTATGTATGTATGTATATATGTACATACTGTTGGTTTAGACAAAGGGGTGAGAGCTAATAAGCTCTGCTTCTTCTCACTCCTTTTCGAACATGTCTCTTTTTCTTTTTGCGTATATCATTATTTTATGTTTCCTTGAATTTTCATTCCTATATTACGTTGTGCGAAGAAGTCAGTTAGTAGCAATCAGGAAGCTTGTATCATTTCCATATTTGAAATAAATCAACGAAAAAAAAAATGTAATTTTACCTTTTTGATAGTATTTTTAACCTGTCATGTCCACTTGAGCTCATTGGGTTGAATGTTGCCCCTGAACTAAAAAGAGTCTGACAGCACTATTTCATAAGGTAAATATGTTTGTGGTGATAAAAGTTCCTGTGACTCTGATGGAAAAGGGGCTGAAGTGTGTGCACGTGATCCTGCCATAAGAGGCTGTAATCACACATGAAGTCAGTTCTGTTTAGTGACTGTAGAGAAGGAGAAAGGAATACAATGAAGAAGAGAAGACAGAGGCTAAATACAGGGAGCAAAGGAACAACCACCAAGAACAAAGTCATAGAAGAACAGAAAGAAGATAGACTAAAAGGATTTGAATGAAAGTACGGGTGGAGCTGTGATGAACAGGTTACATAACAACAGGAGCCAGAGTGTCTGAACTCAAACAGTGTCACTGTACTTGGAAAGATGAAGATTCAAGCAGGACGTTGATGCTCCAACCCTGAACTGGGAACACTCAGCCTGGAGGTGGTTAGTAAGGTTTGAATATGTAGGAGATTAATACTGTGAGACACAGGAAGTGCATACAGAGAAAGAGCAGTGTGATGAGAGGATGAAGGGATGGAAAAGGGATGAGTATATGATGGAATGGAGAGGCAGAGAGAGAGAGAGAGGAGAGAGAGGTAGGAGAGAGAGAGAGAGAGAAGAGAGAGAGAGAGGTAGGAGAGAGAGAGAGAAAGAGAGAGAGAGACAGAAGAGAGAGGTAGCAGGGAGAGAGAGAGGGGGGAGAGGTAGGAGAGAAAGAGAGGAAAGAAAGAGAGAGAGGGAGAGAGAGGTAGGAAAGAGAGAGAGAGAGAGAGAGAGAGGAAGGAAAGAGAGGGAGGAGTGAGAGAGAGAGAGAGGGGAGAGAGAGACAGGAAGGAAAGAAAGAGAGGTAGGAGAGAGAGAGAGGGTAGGGCTTCTTAAACTAATGAGATATTGATTTGGGAGAGACACACCTCCTTGGGGCTTCTGGGTAATGAATGACAGCTCATTCATTAGCAGAAAGAAAGGTATAACACCATACTTAGAGAGAGAGAGAGAGAGAGAGACATGGAGATAAAGGTGGATTTATGTTCCCATGCTTTTTTTTGGGTGGGGGGGGGGGCACACCTGGTCCAAAGTAGAGTGAGAGGGTGAGAAATATGAATTTTATTATATGACTGTTCACATAATAAAAGTAGTCTGAACATCCTGAAACTTCAAGTTCTAAGACCTGAAAGTCCTCCATACAACAAAAATGTTCTAAATTAAACACTGAGAGCAACATAGAACACAACAGAATAGAATAGAATAGAATAGAATAGAAAATCTTGAAATGCCACCAAGTCTGTGCATCATATTAAAAACCAACCCCTCATGTTTACTTTAACCTCCTAAGACCCAGGAAATGTCAGCAAAGTACAAAAGTACAAACTTTTTTTGTTTTTTATTAAATAAGAGCCTATATTGGAAACATCATGATGCAACAGTTTTTTCAGATGCAGTTTTTAAAATTTTTATGGAATGTCCTTTGGGGTGGATAGTTCTCTTTTCTTTTTTCTTTTTTTTTGTATAAAGTTGTGAAACTCTTGTCCACAAATGTGGACAGAAAACCCATAGCTGGATCTGAGGAGGTTAAGGTCCAGGAGTGAATTCAGACTATACTGATGTAAACCTGACCTCTACTACCACTGATACATGACTGTATGTCTGAAAATGAAGCCACGCCTTTCATACAGCAGCACACACACACACACATGCACACACACACACACACACACACACACACACACACACACTAGCGCTGTGGTCACATCAGCACATCACATCATGTGGGGCCATAAAAAAGGATATTTAGAGTCCAGTTTGTTCCTCAGAAATGCAACAGAAGCAAACAATGCAGCAGCAGCCCAGCCTTTTCTCACTGCTTTATGATCTAATTGGACTATCCAGTGCAACAGATGACCACATTAACCATCTCTACTGTATTCTCACACTGCCTGGATGTGTGTGTGTGTGTGTGTGTGTGTGTGTGTGTGCTTTTAGTGTAATTAGCTGTGTTTAGGGATTGTTCCTGTGAGTGTGATTGCATTTGCCTATACAACCCCTTAAGTAGACTCATGGTGGAAATACATTTAGGCGCACCAACGTACAATAATCAGAATGAACTGACAAACAAAACAAACACGTTTGATGGGGAAATGGGGTTCTTTTTTTTGGTTTAGCTTGGAAACGGTGTAGTTTGCTTACATTAAAATCTGTTATTAATTTAACACATGTTATGAATTATGAATAATGCATACGGTGGGTATGAAATTACACTGTTACAGTAAGTAATTTGTGTTCTGAGAGCAGAATATAATTGTTTGGAGACAATAATTTCCCCTATGCCTTCAAGAAACCAAAATGAACAAGGGAGAAAAGAACGGAGTTTGTTCAAACAGTGGACTGTGCATGTATAGTATATATATACATGTACGGTATGCACACACGTACTGTGTGTGTGTGTGTGTGTGTGTGTGTGTGTGCGTATATATATACACACACACACACACACACACACACACACACCGTGCTTTGCGGCCTATAAGCTGCTACTTTTTTCTCATTTTGAACCCTGTGGCTTATACAGCGACGCAGCTCGAGTATAAATTTAAACGGGCTAATGGCCACCAGGGGGCGCTCTAGCAGGAAGCGCAAAAGTGAGACAGACAGGGGGAAGAGGAGATGAAGAGGAGAAGTTTTAATCTTAACTTTTAACAATCATTTTGCGTGTCATGCACAAACCCTCATCATTGAAAACACACGAAGAAATGCATATTTTGGAGCTTTTAAGTTAAAAGCAATCGATGTGTCTGTCTAAGAAGGAAATAGAGCTGCAGCACGGAAGTGCCATTGAGCAACAATGGAGGAGAGACGTAGAAGGAGTGTGACGGAGCCTTTGAGGCTGTTCAACTCCAACACTGAAGACGACTGCAGTGGTTTCAGTGAGCAGAAGGAAGATGAAGATAGAGATCAATGACTTTTCTGTTTTTTTTAACCAGCCTGTTCCTGCCATTTTACTGCCGTGTTACAGGCACTGTTTGGAAAAAAGCAGTTAAGGTACGGAAATAAATATTTAAATAATCTATCTATTTACCGTCTTTCTGTGTAAATATCTCATGTCACAACGTGGACACCTGCGGCTTATAGTCTGGTGCGACTTAAAGTCAGCCACAGCTTATATTACGGTATATTTACGGCCCTATAGGAAAGTACGGTATATATATATATATATATATATATATATATATATATATATATATATATACGTGTATATGTATATATATATATATATATATATATATATATATATATATATATATATATATACATACATATATATATATATATATATATATATATATATATATATAAATATATATATATACACACATATATACACACACACACACTAGGTCTGTAACAGTACACATAACAAACTCGACTTCTTGTTAATGTTGCACTTCATGTGGAATTTTTTTGTTATTTTTCTGCAGAATGTGAACTGACAGAACTGTGATTAGATTTTTGTTGTTTGTTCAAAACAACCTGTCAGGGAAAAGTGCAATACTAATGTTTAAAATAAATTTAGTAATATTAATAATTTATTTTATTTTCTATTTGATTTATAGTAGCAGAATTATATTATTCCTGTTTTTCTATATTCTATTGTCTCCAAAAATTGGGGGAAAATTTTTCAAAAAATCATAAATGTATTAAAGACATTTTGAGGGGTTTTCTTTCTTCCCTTACCGAACTGAAAAAAAATGAACCGTGGCTTTCAAAGCCGAAAACGTACCGAACCGAAAATTTTGTGTTCCTTTACAGGCCTAATATATATACTGTACGTATGGCAGTGGCAGCGCATCCATATATCATACGGCTGCAACAAAAACGACGCGGAAACAGCTGAAACGTGGAAATGGCTGGAGGGAAGCAGAGCTCCAGCCGTTTCCGTGTTTGTTGCAGCCTATATAATATACAGTGTCACTGCTGCTGCCAGGCGGCTGCGCGAACCTCCACTTCCCACAATGCATATCGCAACAAAATTTCGAAGATACCTGAGTGACCTACCGGCTCTGTTTGTAAACAAATGGTTTGTTTGTGGTAGATAACACTTTGAAATTGTTCACCGTGAGGGAAGAGATTCAGGTGAGTAATGACAGAAAGACTTACAGATTGGTGATACTGAGGATATGACTGAGGTTTGAAAGATTTAAAATGTTGCACCTTCCCTAAAAGGCACAAACAACTTTGAACAATTCAAAAATAGAACCAATGCCCCTCTATCTCATGACATGTTCTATCAAGAATCAATACGAAGATAAATTTGTGAAGTTATCAGGTTCTGCCTCTATAGTCCTGTGATCTGGATGCAGGAGATCAATCTTCCAATAGAAGTGGGTGGCACTTCCACTGGAGGAGAACTCAACTAGTTAAATGAAAGTCAATATGACTTCCTATCAGTGTAGTAAATATACTGATATCTCGAACCATTTTCATGTTATAAACCATCAGAATGAAATAAAGACATATTTTTAATCAGTCAAAAATGTAAAAATCCAAATTTCTCAAAACTGTGGACAAACTTCGTAGACATTATCCCAAGAAATTTACATATACGACAAAGACGAAGATGAACACGATGCCAGACACAGCACCTTCACATGAGCTCATGTCCTATCGGCCGTTGAGGTAAAACCTGAACATAAATAGAAAGACTTAATGTTGTTTCATGCTGTTGAAGTCACTTTTGAAGGAATCTGAACAGTGACCACTAATGCCACATTTCCAATATGTGGAACCGGTTTGACTGGACTTGGGTACCAGGTCGGGTACCAGGCCTGTAGACCATTTCCATTAGAGGATATTACTGACTTTACAGTACCTGGTCATCATAGTGATTACTTCCGTGTCATCTACTCAGAGAGTTGCTGATAAACTCGCTCGTCAAGCTCATGCTGCATTTTAACGTTGGCCACCAAAGACTGAATCTCGACCAACTGTGGTGTAGTTTTTTGGGCTGTCATCATGTGGAATAACCTACCGCTATATTTACTGTAAACTTCCGCATCTGTTTTTTGTAAAATGGCGAGTCACAGAGATAACTGTCTGACCAATCAGTGGTCTACAGTGTTTACACGTCACGTTTTAGTATCTGGTCCCCAGTCCTGGAACCTCGGCGGAGGTGATACCAAAAAACTAGTACCGGGTACCAGATTCCAGGTCCTTTCTCGTAATGGAAACGCAAAAAGGCCAAGTCAAGCCGAGCCGGTACCACGTAATGGAAACGCGGCATTAGTAAAGCTGTCAATCACATATTTAACCCCACCTCCTCTGTATAAATTTCTGTGATTGGCCAAAGTCTGCAACACAACATGGGTTAGGTTTTCTACATCCTGAAGACATAAGCACGGAGTAGCTGCAATACATTTGTGTTCTGTCAGACCACCTGAACTGCACTGAAAGGTCACGGAATCAGTAATGATCCAAGTATTTAGTATCTTTAAAGTACAAACACAGTGACATCCAATCAGGTTCTGAATAGTCTTTATGCAGCCCTTTTATCAGTCTAAACCAAAACACTGAATATGACGGTGAACACATTAGGTGTAAGGACAGAGCTGTGTCTCCATTTGAAGGTGAGGACATACGAAGACAGAACCAGTGTCTCACTTTTCTGCATTTTCTCCATTAATCTACTCACCCAACAATACTACATCCTTGCTTTCCTAGTTGCTTCCTCTCTGCCTGATGATGCAAAAAGATTTCCAATGAATAAGGCACCTCAGTGATTCCTCTCTCATGACCCCTTCCCTTACCCAAGTCCCCCCCCATTCCCCCAAAGACATTATTGATTTCAGTTGTTTTCTTCTCTTTCTGTCCCCTCCTCCTTCCACTCCTTCTTAAGCAGAGTACAGTATTTTTTGCTAGCTTGTTACTGCCATTCCACATCTTAATGGCTGTGCTATCGAGTGTGTGCTGATTGTTTTATCTGGTGGTGGGGTGGGGTGGGGTGGGGGGGTCATTGACCAGCAGGCCCGACTAACAATAGGCCTTTTGGGACAACAAACCAGGTCCACAGACAACAGCTACACAGATAAGTGCCCTCTCCAGAGACCAAGCATGCAATGGAGCGGCTAAACAGATGTGGAGAAAGAGCACAAAGGCAATGAAAGACACTGGTTAGAGTGCTGGGGAGGTAGGGGTGGGGGGTGGGTGGGGGGGTGGTGGTGATAAAGGCCAGTGTCAATCAATACACAGAAATGACCAGAGCCAATGTTAAGGACCCTCCAACTGCTTAGTCTAACACTATTGGAGAGGAACAGCAATAAGATATATATATATATATATATATATATATATATATATATATATATATATATATATATATATATATATATATATATATATATATGTGCGTGTGTGTTTGTGTGTATGTGTGTGTGCGTGTGTGTGTGTATGTGTGTGTGCGTGTGTGTGTGTGTGTGTATGTGTGTGTTTGAGTTCTAATTCTAGACCTAAAGTACACATGGGCCTGTATATGTCCATGACAAAGTCAAGTGTCAGTTTACATCCCTATCCACCCAGGCTCATATAACACATAGTGAAGGTACCTTTAAATAGTACTAAATAGTCCTCAGGTGTCTGTTTGAATAAAGTTCTCTCTATGTTGACATATGTGGTATCTGTGGTGGTAAACAGTAAACTAAAAAGGGTGTGTAAAAAAACACTGTGATGGCTTTTAATCCTTTGACATTTTTATGCAAAGTGTAAGATTCATTAATTTGTCCTGATGGGACATTTTTACCCACTGGAATTACCAATAATGATTCTTCCCAATCGCTGATAGTTAAAGGTGGGGTATGAGATCTTAGAAAAACAGTTCGAGGAACTACATTTTGAAAATACTCAATTCAAAAGTCCAAACCCCTTTCTTCAGACATCCCCCCCAAAGCCACACCTCCAGAGTACTGGCACGCACAATGCTTGTTCTCGAGGGTTCACGAGCACTGCACAGCAACAATTCGCCCCAGCCCTGGCGGCTCCGGCTCCAGTCCATGCATATCTCATTCATTCTCCTCCGACACCCCCACTCTTACAGAACAGACCAGTTCATACCTATGTGACTAACGTTACATTTACTACTGATTTATGTTAACGACAAAACAGTTTGCCAGTGAACTTTCCATCCTAATACACAGTAACTAATATAACTTATATCGCTATCATAACTAATATAGCTAATATAACTAACAAATATAACTAATATAGCTAATGCAGCCAATATAACTAATACAGCTAATATAACTAATATAACTAAATTAGCTAATATAACTAACTAATAAAACTAATATAGCTAATATAACTAATATAGCTAATGCAGCCAATATAACTAATATACCTAATTTAACTAATATAGCTAACTAAAATTACTAATATAGCTAATATAACCAATATAGCTAAAATAGCTAATGTAGCCAATATAACTAATATAGCTAATGTAACAAATATAACTAACTAAAATAACTAATATAGCTAATATAACCAATATAGCTAATATAACTAATATAGCTAATATAACTAATATAACTAAATTAGCTAATATAACTAACTAATAAAACTAATATAGCTAATATAACTAATATAGCTAATGCAGCCAATATAACTAATATACCTAATTTAACTAATATAACTAACTAAAATAACTAATATAGCTAATATAACCAATATAGCTAAAATTGCTAATGTAGCCAATATAACTAATATAGCTAATGTAACTAATATAACTTACTAAAATAACTAATATAGCTAATATAACAAATATAGCTAATATAGCTAATATAACTACTGTGGCTAAAATAACTAATATAGCTAATATAACTTATATAGGTAATGTAACTAAAATAAGTAATATAGTTAATATAACTAACATAGCTAATATAGCCAAAATACCTAATAAATAAATAACTAAAATAACTAATATAGCTAATACAAATAATATAAGTAATATAGCTAATATAACTAATATAGCTAATATAACAAATATAGCTAATATAACTAATATAGCTAAAATAATTAATATAACTAATATAACTATTATAGCTAATATAACTAATATAAGTAACATAGATAATACAACTAATATAACTAATATAGCTAATATAACAAATATAGCTAATATAGCTAATATAACTAATATAACTAACATAACTAACATAGCTAACATAACTAATATAGCTAATATAGCTAATATAACTAATATAGCCAAGCTCTGACTTCATTTCCTGAACAAGTGCTTCAAGCCTCTGAGAATGCACAATTCCTGCAGGAAGAGGGGCACAAACAGAGGGGGGAAGGGGGAGGGTCAAATGACAGTTGAGTTTGATAGACATATTACTGTTCAATCATTTCATCTGGTCGCTCAAAATGATTGGATGGTGTTTTTTCAGTCCTGCCAGTCGTAACTAAATTTTTTTTTATCTTCGTGTTAGAGCATTTAATTAATTGGTTGTAATATGGGTGTGAATGGGATTTTAAGCTATATAGTAAAACATGCTCTGGGAAAACATCTCGCACCGCACCTTTAAGACCTTTATGCAGCAAATCTGTGTCAAAGCAACTAGTGAATAAAAGATTCAAATATATTCACACCAGGTCATTTGACAAAAATAGTAACAGATCCAACGTCACCTGGAGCCTTATCTGTGGATGAGTGTCTTCGTCTGTGTGATCCAGAATCCTCTGGTCCTTGGGGTCCAGTCTATGTCCAGTCTATGTCCAGGGAAAAGGATACAGTGAAAACTGCTTCTCACTGTCCCGAGTGAACATGTGTCAATCTAATGCCCGAGGGCCAAATCCACCTGAACATAATCCACATAACATCATATGCCCATAAGACGTTGCTTATCTATACAATCGAATGCACACACTGATACAACAAATCCCAAAATGCACTGCAGGTGCACTGCTACAGCAACTGAGGCCGGTGAGTGTGAGGTCTGACCGAGCATTCTTTCCAAAGTCATTCAGGTAAACTCTGGACCTCGACTGTGTCTGGGTCCAGTCCAACTCCACCTCTAGACTGAATGTTCTGTACATGACGTTGTATGGATACAGTCGACCGTGTTTGTAATAAAGAGAAAAAAAGATCTACAGTACAGGTTTCCAAACACAAACTACACACAAACCATTATACTAATCCGGTCCTTCTTCAGGGGCCCTGTGCCACCAGAACAATAGTTTTGCCCTATAGAATGCCTGTTTGAAATATAACCCCATTCCCCCAGCCAGGACCCTGTGGTTCTGTGATAAATCGCTCTCCAAGATGCTATATGCAAAAAGAAAAAAAAGGAAAAAACATGCATAAGTTAGGTCTAGGCAGAGGATGGAGCCCTGCTGAATGTCTTCCGATCCCTATTTTCCATCCAGCCTTATCCGATGAGGCAAAAAGCATTTTGGATTAATTAATCTATCAATAATTTACCAATGACCAGTTTTATGCAGGGTCATCACTATCATTATCAAATTATCAGTTTAGTCTGATTTGAACTCAAGCACTGTTTGAAAACATTTTCCTAAAACCTGCAGGTTTTCTCCCAAGACTCAGTAGATTTACTACAGTGAACATTTAAAGCAGGGATCTCAAACTCATTTTCTTTCAGGTTCCACATTCAGCCCAATTTGACCTAAAGTGGGCCGGACCAGTAAAATAATAACATAATAACCTAAAAATAATAACAACTCCAAATTTTTGTCTTTGTTTTAGTGCAATAAAACCCAATCAAATTATGAAAATAATTACTTTTATAAACTATCCAAATAAGATGTGAATTACCTAAAAAAAAAAAAAAAGACATTTCTTAAGAAAAATAAGTGCAATTTTAACAATATTATGCCTCAACTTGTCATTTCAATATTTACTATATACGTATATACTATTTGCTTATATACTTATCATTAGCAATATTTTCCTCAGCATGACCTGCCCTACTCTGCCTCTGATTGGCTCATCAGTCCAAATGCCTAAAGTTAACTAATCTAATCAGTGAAGGCACC
The DNA here is from genome assembly GCF_902148855.1 of Sphaeramia orbicularis. NCBI lineage: Eukaryota > Metazoa > Chordata > Actinopteri > Kurtiformes > Apogonidae > Sphaeramia > Sphaeramia orbicularis. The sequence continues at coordinate 45,611,267 of NC_043975.1, forward strand.
AAGTACTAGCCAATTAGAGGCAGAGTAGGGCAGGTCATGGCTTCACCATCCGATGGGAAAACATGGACAATTTGGCTGCAGATACGACTGAGTGGTGCACATCAGGGGGATATAGAAGAGGGTATGCGCAATGACTGAAAAATAAGTAACTATACTCCATATATACCCTGGACTACAGCACTGCTTATTAGATTAAAAACATTTGTCTGAGGGGTTCTGGATGACTCTAAATGCGTTGTCCGTCTCTTGGTGCAGGTTCATGTGTTCTGTTTTTTCCTCCCCGTCTGTTCTGCTCAGTGGTCAAACCCTGACGAAGCCACTGGGAGCAGAGGCTGTGGGGAAATATGACACTGCACAGGTTTGATAGAGACAAATTCTAAATTGAATTTCTATCCTTGAGAGGCCCAACGTTTTCATTAATTTCATCCTCACTACAAACATGTACTCCTTAAATCCCCCTTTGTGTCCTCCTTCATTGTTTAAGGACTTTGGAGCAGAGCCATATTCATTAGTGGATGCTGTGCTGCTGCAGATGCAGGACATCAGGTATGTGTGGTGTCTCTGGGTGGTATTTAAGACACTGTCACCGCACACGGCTGCTGTTTCCTCGGTTCTTCTATTACTCTGTCTGTGCTTTGATCCTATTGTCGTCTTCTCATAGAGTCACTGGACCAAAGGACAGTCCCATTCTCTCAACTTCAGTTTAATGTCTTGCTTTGAATAATGGACTCCTGTTGCTTCCAGGTTTAGAGCACATGGGCCTTACCTTCTGTTAATGAAGTCCCAGGTATGTGCAGCAGAGTTCAGCTTTGTTTAACCCAGTGGTTCCAACCTTTTTTGGCTTGTGACCCCATTTTAACATCAGAAATTTCTGGCGACCCCAGACATTCACAATGAGTCTTTTTTTTTTTTTTCTAAAATTAATTTGTTTTTGGTCATGTAATAGTTTGCTATACTATATTGCAGATAAATGTTAATTTTAGATGACATTTAGTCAACATAATGTATATTATCACGGACAGAGGCAGTAAAGCCAGGTGTAGATTACTGTACAAAATGAGAATTTTATTTTCCTTGGTCAGGATATGTATAGTCAGTCCAGCTTGGATTTACAAGGCTGACAATACTAAGCAAACAAGAACTCAAACTATGAATTATGAAAGAGCTGCAACATCTGAAACAGACCACAATGAACATGTGAAAGATAAACAGAACCACAGTGCTGCAGTTTCAGACACACAGTTTGTGATGTCTTTTATGTATTGTGATTGTCTCTATCAACTCACCATATAGTTTTTATTAGTAAGTTTTTTTTATTTTTATCAATCACTAGAAATTTAAGGCGACCCCATTTGAATTCCAGGTGACCCCACGGTTGAAAAACACTGGTTTAACCCATTCAAAGCAGAACTAAGAGCAACTGTTGGCTCACACATGCATCGTCTGGAAGCAAAACAGGACTGAAATGTGAAGATGTGTGTGGAGCAGAGGCCCTGGTTCCACTAAACTGGAAAAACAAGGATTTAAAGCTGCAGCGGCAGAAATCAGCCCAAAATATGGGACACTACAGCAAGGCACTATGGGCAAAAATCTAACCCTAACCTATCCCTGCTCTGTGTGTCAGTTTGAAAGGCTTCAGTGCTTCAGATCAACATCAGAACAAACAGCAGTGGAGGTGTTGTACATACAGAACCACACTGATGGTAGGCGGAGCCTTTGTCAGGTGGTAAAACCAGGGTCCTCAAGTCACGACACTTCCATAGACTCCTGTTGTCAAAGAAATATGCACCTTCCTCTGGGTCATGGAGGGGCCAATAGTTCCAAACATCGAGTGTAATGCTGTCGGAACACATTCATTTCTATTACAGCTGATCTGTCACCTCCAGTGGTAAGTTAATCAGATATGGTCATCTTTCAAATTATCCAGTGTATTTCTTATATTAGTGACATTCATGTTGTAAATTCAGTTTTCTTTGGTTAGGGATAGGGTTTGTGTAAATGTATATCTTATCCAACTGTTCTTTTCCATTTTCAGCTGTAGTCCTATAGTTTGCTGGTTTGACTTGTCCAGCTGTTCAGACTGAACCCCTATAACCACAAATTATGGAGTTTTTAAGATAAGGTAATGTTAGTATAAATGTTGTTATCAGTGGGTTGTATTTTAGTTGTTTGTTGAACCTGGTGGTGTTTGGTTCAGTTTGTCAGCTGAGGTCATGTGATCATTAGGAGGAGAGTTGCTGTAGATCTGAGCTCTGATAAATAAAAGTTCATTAAAGTTATTATTCATGAATTAAAGGAGGACAAACTTCTGTCACTTGGCGTTTGTAAGATCTGACTCATCCTAGAAGAATTCTGTTGAGTTTGATAATGTTGAGTTTATAATGAGTTCAGTGTCCATGCTAATGCTACATGCTAAGTTAGCCTTCAGATTCAGATTTATTAATTGTCATTTAGTGAAAACATCCCAGATGCTGTTACAGAACGAAATTGCAAAATGCATAGCACGAAATAAAATACAGAAAAGATTTTAAAAACACCAACTAAAGACAACCCATGTATATGATAAAATATTAAAAACTGCACTAAAATAATTAAATAGAATAAATAGGGTAGTAAAGGTAAAAATATTGCACTATGGAGGGGTCACTATTGCACCTATTATTGCACATTCTGTTTTGTACTTCACCCCCCCTCAACTTTTGTTGAGCAGTCTTATGCTAAGTTAGCCTGTATGTTATCCTGTGGTTAATGCCTTATTGTGTGCGTGTGCTAACGCTAACATGCTAAGTTAGCCTGTATGCTATCCTGTGGTTAATGCCTTATTGTGTGTGTTATCAGAGCAGAGCTTGGCAGACACACAGTGTTCACAGATAAACGCTGTTTTCTGATTGGACCACAGTCCTATAATAGGAAAACTTAAAAAAGGAAAAATTGTCTATCTCCATACCAGTACAGAACAACTGCAGAATGAATGAACTGGTAATGTTAGCACCACTCACATAAGTAGCCTACCCAAGCTAACACCAAACTATCCCCCAAAATTTAAGTTTTAGTAATAAAGTCAGTCCTTTCAGCGGTCAACCCCACTACTCAAAAATAGAACACACAGAACACTACATACAGTTCATAAACACCCACTGCTACTTTTGTGGTACTTACAAATATTTTTTCTACATTTAACTTTTCTGAAGTGATTTATTAACATTTATTCTAATATTATCCTCTGTATTTTGTGTCTGTGTAGGTTCTCATTTGTCCAGGTCATCCTTCTTCTTGGTAGTTCTTCTCAGGTGATCCGTCATCCATCTGTATTTTGTGTTTTGTCAGTGTAAATTATGATTTTTTTCTATATTTAATTCACTGATCACATAAATTTTCATTAAAGCACAGGTTAAATTCAAAGGTTATTTGATCAAAAACAGAGAAAACTGATGAAAAACTGTCTTTTTCAGTCCAATCTGTCATTCACTGAACATAAACCCAGAGTGTCCATCCACCGTCATTGATCAAACTCCATGGGTTTTACTGGGGAATCAATGTTGGAGAAGATGACAGTGTTTCCACGGTAACTACGGAGCCTCTGAACGTCCAAATGGGTCATATCTGATGACCATGAAAAGATGAAGAACTGTATTTTACACCAATTATTGACATGGATTGATAGGATTAGTGGATCAACAGGAATTAAACAGTTTAGATCAGTAGATGGTTTAGGTTAAAGGTGGACATTTGGGTCTTTGTGCATTAGAACCATAGGGTACAGATGTGTGTTAGAACCCCACAGTTCTACAGATGTGTGTTAGAACACCACAGTTCTACAGATGTGTGTTAGAACCCAACAGTTCTACAGATGTGTGTTAGAACCCCACAGTTCTACAGATGTGTGTTAGAACCCTATAGTTCTACAAATGTGTGTTAGAACCCCACAGTCCCACAGATGTGTGTTAGAACCCCACAGTTCTACAGATGTGTGTTAGAACCCTATAGTTCTACAAATGTGTGTTAGAACCCCACAGTCCCACAGATGTGTGTTAGAACCCCACAGTTCTACAGATCTGTATTAGAACCCCACAGTCCTACAGATGTGTGTTAGAACCTCACAGTTCTACAGATGTGTGTTAGAACCCTATAATTCTACAAATGTGTGTTAGAACCCCACAGTCCCACAGATGTGTGTTAGAACCCCACAGTCCCACAGATGTGTGTTAGAACCCTATAGTTCTCCAGATCCATGGCTTTTCTTCTCCGCTCCACTAACTGTCAGCCTCCATCTCCCATTCAAACTAATGTGTATAATTACAGTTTTACGAGCAGCCTCTGAATACATTTAGACAGAAGGTTTAGTTCTGAATGTGAGGCTGTTCCACACATTATCAATAGTTAATGTTCTCTCTGTCTTCATCTGGATGGGTGAGCAAAGAGAGAGAGAGAGAGAGAGGGAGAGGGAGAGAGAGAGAGAGAGAAATGAGAGAGGTAGGAGAGAGAGAGAGAGAGAGAGAGAGAGAGAGAGAGAGAGAGAGAGAGAGAGAGAGAGAGAGAGAGAGAGCAGAAAGTTAGTGGCAGCACAAAGACTTAGAAACCAGCCCTGCTCCTATTAAAATATATGGAAAATGTTCACCTCCATTTCTCTGTCCTCCTCTCTCTTCTTCTCTACACTGCAAAAATCTAAATCTTTCCAAGTGTATTTTTCTCATTTCTAGTCCAAATATCTCATCACACTTAAAATCAGACAGAATCACCTACAGAGGAACTTTTCAGTGAGATAAGAACTGATTTATAGACAATAGATCTGGAAAATCTGATTTCAACAAATCTTACCACGATAATTTTCACTTGTTCTATTCGCAGATTTTTTTGCTTAATTCAAGATTTTTTTTTGCTTAATTTGAGCAAAAAAATCTGCCAATGGAACAATGAACGCAGCTGAGTCCAATGCACGTGTATTAAAGAACCATATATGTGTCCTACTGAGTATGAACATGGGGGCTGGAGGTTGTGGGGGGGTTGATGGTGTCCTCCCCTCCTCAGGCACTGTGTGCTTGACTCCAACCCCCACCCCACCCCCATAGCCATATTAATTTTAATTTGTACCTCATTACACCTGAATAGTCAGTTTGATTCTTGTACTGATGGAAGGTTTCAGATTTAACATGTATGGTGTGTGACTAGAACCATCACATCTGGATCTACAGGTGTAGACGTCATCCACACGGGCTTTAGCCTTGGGTGAGAGATTTAAATTCACAAATGCAACATATATGCATTTAAATGAGTTTTCATTTATTCACAGAATGTAAGTATGGTCTCTATTCTACCAACCGACCCGACACATGAACCGACCTCAAACAGCTGAGAAAATGGATTTTAAAAGTAATTAAGTCTGAGACTCAAAGACCAGTGGATGAATGTGTAGATGCATCTAAAAAGTGGAATCCTACAAAGAAAAAAACAGAGGGTCTCTTCAGCGTTGATCTGTTAAAGAACAGGAGATAACTGGAGATAATCTGAACAATGACAGCCATAAAAATGTGGATGCATTAAAGTTTCTGTGGATAAAGAGACAAACGGCCATGTGTTGATGAGCAGCTGAGGACGGGTGTTTCCACACTGCAAAAATCTGAACCTGTCCAGGTGTATTTTTTCTCATTTCTAGTCCAAATATCTCATCACACTTAAAATAAGACATAATCACCTAAAGAGGAACTTTTCAGTGAGAGATAAGAACTGATTTTTAGACAATAGATTTGGAAAATCTGATTTCTTTTTTTTTTTTTTTTTTACTTATTTTTTATTAAAGTTCATATATTCAGCTTTAATATATTACAAATAACAAATCTTTATAAGTACATTTTGTGAAAAATATAAACTGAAAAGTGCCCTCTTTCACTGATAAGAAAAATAAATTAATTTGTCATTAATTAATAAATGAACCTTTCATCAACAAAAGAAAATTACTGAATTACTTAAATAAACTCATTTTGAATAATATAAAATACAAATGTTACCAAAGCTTAAACAAGATGATTGACAATAAAACTATGAGTGTCAGTTTTATTAAATGAATATATTTATTGTCTTTTATATTTCACTACATGATGACTTATTTTATTTATTTTCCAAAAAGAAATTCCAAGTACCTCTGGGGACAAGCATACCCCCATTTGAGAAAGACTGTTTTAGACTAGGGATGCACTGATCCGATACCAGTATCGGGCATCAGCTCCAATACTCAGTGTGTGTACTCGTATTCATACTCGTAAAAGTAATCCGATACAAATGCACCAATACCACTTATGGCTGTGTGACATTCACAGTTCAGTGCGAGGAGGAGTTCAGTATGAGGAGGAGGAATAATGTGTGAAGAGTGTAGAGATTTAACCAGATAAATGAAGGTGATAAAAGTAACGCTGACTGCAAGTAACGTTACAGACACAGACAGATACAGACGCAGCGTTCTGTCCGTCCTCTGCGTACATTCCATCTGTTTTCCAGGTGCTGGTGGATGAGTACCCAAATGGAGAATACCAGTGGAACTGTGGAGGTAGAGGATCTGTTCAAAGAGCCACTGTGTGAGTTAGAGAAAAACTACTGACACATTCAGGACAACTGCCAGGGCTGGGCTGGTTTACATCCTACTGATAATACTATGGGGGTACAGAGTGGTGCGGACCACCGCCAGTGGAAGTAAAAACCAAACTTATCACTCATTTCTCTTTTCTCTTCCTGCTGAAGCTAAGCTTTTAAACTTTACCAGAGAAAACACTGCAACATTAGTACCACATTAGTGTTACCTCTGTTGTCTCCATGTTTATAATTACTGACTTTCTTCTTCTCAAAAAAACTTTCCTCTTCTTCGTGGTATTTGTCCGGTATGGTTAATTCAGAGCAGCGCCCCCTGGTGGATTAACTGACAAACGCTCATTCCAACACATTAAATGTCAGTAGCAGCACTTGGTTCCACTCAGACTAATGACAACGACAATAAAGCACATTTACAAAACTAACAACTGGAATGGAATTATTAAGCGCTTGTATTGGTATTCAGTATCGACAAATACTCAAATGTAAGTACTTATACTCGTGCTCGGTCTGGAGAAAGGTGCATCCCTATTTTAGAGGATACTAGTGTGTGGACTTTTGACAAACCGTGTGCTGCTTGAGGCCCAGAAGCCCCTCATTCTCTTGAATAATTCAACCAGCGGTGTTTCTTGTCCATGTGCATCAGCTGTCACTCACCTGGACTGTAGGGTCCGAGCACAAAGACCAAGACAATCAAAAACTAACGGGATAAAAGTAGCTGCTACAAGTTCAGAGAAAGTGGACCGAGGAGTTCAGAGACGTCAGGCTGAGTGAGCGCACTGGAAAATGATGGAGGTGGAGAAGTGAGGAGTGGGAGAAGGAGGGACCCCAGAGCTCCCAGGAAGGTGATGCTGATTAGAGGCTCCACAGCAGCCTCATAAAACACACTAAGTGCAATACACCAGATTTACAAGGCCTTTACACCACAGCTGAATGTGCGATCATTTCCCTCCCAAAACGTTAATGTCAGACACTGCTCCAATAAATACATCACCGTGTTAATTTAAGGCTCTGCGATGGAGAAGCCCCCCCAGCAGCGTTGGCTCCCAGGGCTCCTGAACATTCCAGAATAATGGACACTTTTATGAACATGTGGGCGGAGGATGTTCATGATGGGGTTGTTGGCAGCCAGATGTAAAACACACAACAAATTAATGTGTGTGAGAAAATGGGCTTTTCCTCCGATCTGTCACTTCAGTGGCTCTGCGGAACCAGACATGACTGTCAGTGTTTGTCTAATAATGGTGTGGAAATGCATCTTATTAAGCCTAACGACACACGCCTGTGCAGACGTAGGGTTGGGTTTTGCTGCAGTTGTGCGAAGTGGTGTTATAGGTGCTTTCCATTTGTCTTCATCTGCATCACTGCAACAAGTCACTGCAAAGCTCAGTGAAAAGACGGGAAACATGAGAATGGAGTGAATGGAGCAGCATCGTATCTGCTCCAAAAAAGACAAAAGACAAAGCAGGGAATAGGACAGAAGACACTGGAACCCCAGGTTTACGCTGACGTCCTCATATATGGTGTGCACCAGGGTTACAATAGTTTTTGATTTTTCATTATAGTTTAGTTTTATTTAGTTTTGACCTTATTTTCCTCTGATTGAGTTAGTTTTAATTTTGTTTTAGAGCAGGTTTGCCGGTTTTTATTAGTTTTTGTTTTTTTCTAAAAGCTTAGTTTTAGTTCAGTTTTAGTTTTGTCGTATCTTTTCTCTTCTTCTCCGTCGTATTCAAATAAATCCTAGACAGGACTCTACTGCTTTCTCCCAACTTTAGTCTCCAACTTTCCAGGTAGAGTGGGGACCAGAAGACGACTGGAAACCACAAGTGACCACAAGTAACGGACCATGAAGTTCTGCATGGTGCCGCTGGCTAAAATTGCTTGAGCGAAGTAAATCTATTTCATATCAATCCAACATTGACAAAGACGAAAACGAAGGGAATCTTATCCCTAATTTTTATACATTTTAGTTAGTTTTGTAAGCACACAATACAGTTTCAATTAGTTATCGTTTTTTTCTTTTAATTATAGTTCTTATTTATTTCAGTGAACGAAAATGTTTTTTCAACTCTAGTTTTCATCATTTCATTAGTTTTCATTAACAATAATAACCTTAGTGTGCACTAAGTCTGTCTGGACATACATGAAGTTAACCCTGACCTTTGTAGTATTTTTAACAGAAATATTTCTATTAGTAAAGATCAAATTAGAAAGAGTGTTTCATGACTATCATTAAAGTCAGATGAAAATAAGGCTCAGAAACATCGGGGGTTCCAACACTTTGTTTTCACACTTCCACTGTCAAATGCACCAAACCTTCTGAGTAACCTAATCCCCTCCTCACCTGTGGTGGCGCTCATCAACTGGAAGACTGCAAGAAATTAATTAATGAAGGAGAAACAAGACAAACAATTAGGGTTGTCTATCGGCAAGAGTCTGGCGATACGATATAAATCCCAATACTAGGATCACGATACGATAGATCATGATACTGTTAAAAAGACATTTTTTTTGTTTGTTTCTTTTTTTTAAAGGATTATTTCCTTAAAGAACTGAATTACACCAGAAATCTGCACAAATACTAAACACATTTTTAACTGATCCCAACAGCATCTAATGTTATATCACAAAATGTTCCTGTGTTCAAACTGAAATTCTGTTTTACAGACATTACAGTTTAAGATCCTGTTCACACGTTCATATTCTATTAGTTCAGAAATAACATCAGAACATTATTTTTCTTGTTTACTTTCTGGTCCTCTCGTGCTCAGTCAGTCTTTTTAAGTGTATGTGTGTGCGTGTGTGTGTGTGCGTGTGTGTGTGTGTGTGTGTGTGTGTGTGTGTGCGTGTGTGTGTGTGTGTGTGTGTGTGTGTGTGCGTGTGTGTGTGTGTGCGTGTGTGTGTGTGTGTGTGTGTGTGTGGCTGGGTGGTGGTGGTGGGGTACTCATTTTTAAACTTATATGTAAAGCACTTTGTGCTCCGTCCTCAATATATGAAAAGTGCAATATAAATAAAGATTGATTGATTGATTGATTTGTGCAATCTCATCAAAGGAACTAACAGTAGTTAATAAAAGAGTGTTAAATAATACAACATAAAATATAAAC
>NC_043975.1:45625952-45645952 GCF_902148855.1 Sphaeramia orbicularis
CGTCTGTTTGGACCTGGTGTCATCTGTTTGGACCTGGTGTCATCTGGTGTCATCTGTTTGGACCTGGTGTCATCTGTTTGGACCTGGTGTCGTCTGTTTGGACCTGGTGTCATCTGTTTGGACCTGGTGTCATCTGTTTGGACCTGGTGTCATCTGGTGTCATCTGTTTGGACCTGGTGTCATCTGTTTGGACCTGGTGTCGTCTGTTTGGACCTGGTGTCATCTGTTTGGACCTGGTGTCATCTGTTTGGACCTGGTGTCATCTGGTGTCATCTGTTTGGACCTGGTGTCATCTGTTTGGACCTGGTGTCGTCTGTTTGGACCTGGTGTCATCTGGTGTCATCTGTTTGGACCTGGTGTTGTCTGTTTGGACCTGGTGTCGTCTGTTTGGACCTGGTGTTGTCTGTTTGGACCTGGTGTCGTCTGTTTGGACCTGGTGTCGTCTGTTTGGACCTGGTGTCATCTGTTTGGACCTGGTGTCGTCTGTTTGGACCTGGTGTCATCTGGTGTCATCTGTTTGGACCTGGTGTCGTCTGTTTGGACCTGGTGTCGTCTGTTTGGACCTGGTGTCATCTGTTTGGACCTGGTGTTGTCTGTTTGGACCGTTTCTGACTCAACGCCACGTTGGTTACGTTCTGACCAAAACAATGCAGCGTATGCATGACATCATCGCGCATGCGCAACGAAGGCGGAATCGATAAGCAGAATCGTTAAGCGGGCAGGGAAATGATTTCAAGGAACTGAGCTACTGGGATCTGGTTCTCAAAAAGAACCGGTTCTCGATTCCCATCCCTATCTGTCTGTTTTTAAATCCCTTCTTAAATACATCTGCTCTCCTTGGCTTTTGAAACTATATGAGATGTTTGAAGGTATTATTTTTATTCTATTGTTTTTATTTGGTAGTGGTTTATTGTCCTTATTTTTTGTTATTTTTAATTGTATGGCTTTTTGTGTTTTATAATCTAGTCTTGTATTTTATTCTTTTATTTGGCTTTTATTTATTCTTCTGTACAGCACTGTTTTCTTTTTTTGTACAGTTTCTATGTCTATGTTTGTATATCTATTCTGTATTTTATTCTTCTATTTTGGTTTTAATTATTCTTCTGTAAAACACTTTGGTCCACTGCAGTTATTTGAAAGTGCTTTACAAATAAAGTTGGATTGGATTGGATCATTTCTTTTTCTTTTTTTTTTTTTTGACACTTACTTTTTATTAGTTATTTATCATTTGTTATACAAAACATAATAAACAACAGTCGGCAATAGACAGTAGTTACAATCTAACAGCAAGGATAATAATGGCTACAGTTATGAAAGAGCAATCAAGTTACACAATCAAATTCAGAGCAGCAGTTCATACAACACTCCCACGACTATGAGCCAAACCACATATTAATTATCTTTAAAGAAACTAATCCATTTGTTCCACCTTCTCATGTAAAGTTCAGCTTGCAGCCTCAGCATAAATATTAATCTCTCCATTTTGTGAATTTCATCTACTATTTTCATCCAGTCCTCTAACATCGGTGGCTCAAGTTGAAGCCATTTTTGAGTGATTGTGTTTTTTGCTGCAGCACCAAAAATTTTCAGGAGGTATTTGTCATTTATTGTCAAATTGTCCGGAAGATCTGCTAACAAAAGTGGAAGAGTGGGTTGCTGTAACTGATAGGGGTGCAAGAAAATATCGGTTCTGCAATATATCACGATATTTCATTTCACAATACTGTATCAATATTAAAAAGTACTGTATCGATATTTTTAGGTATTTATTCAAATATATTCAATGCAGATATTGTGGAGGTTCATTTTTGTTTTTTTTGTTTTTTTTTCTATTATCTTATTTATTCTTATTTATCACTCTTTTATTAAATAATGTTAGTTCCTTTGTTGTAATTGCACAAAAATAATGTTTAGATGTTAGTTCTGAACTAATAGAATATGAACATTTGAACTGGATCTTAAACTGTAATGTCTATAAAACAAAATTTAAATTCTAACACAGGAACATTTTGTGATATAACATCAGATCCTGTTCTGATAAAAAAAAAAAAAATGTGTTTAGCATTTGTGCAGATTTCTGGTGTAATTCAATTCTTCAAGGAAATAATCATTTAGAAAAAAGAAACAAAAAAAAAAATTGCCTTTTAACAGTATCATGATATATCGTGATATATCGTATCGTGATCCTAGTAAGGTGATTTGTATTGTATTGCCAGATTCTTGCCAATTCACACCCCTAGTAATTTAAAACCCAAAATCTGTTCTATTTTTATTTGAACATCTTTCCAAAAAGTTGTAATTTTCATACAGGACCAAAAATTGTGGGTGTGGTTTGCCTCTGTGTCCCCCCTGTGCAACCCCCCCAGCAAGTAGAAGCATTCAAGTTTCTACTAAACTGTTGTTTTGGCGTTATAAAGAACCGTACTAAATTTTTCCAACAAACTTCTCACCAGATGGATTGGATATTTTCTGAGACTTTCAGCAAACGATTCTACAGTTTCAGCGTTTCATAGGTGTGTTCTTCTGAATCCAGCTCATATGACCATGAACAGAACACATGTATGAAGACTGAAAACACAACGTGCACCTGCTCTGTCTGTCTGTAATGTGGGAGACGAGTAGACATCAACAAAACAAGGTTTATGTCCAAATATGACTATGACTATAAGAGTAGTCATAGTTGACATTTATCCAATATGTAAATACAAGTATCTCTTCTTCGTGGTATTTGTCCAGTATGGTTAATTCAGAGCAGTGCCCCCTGGTGGATTGATTGACAAATGCTCATTCCAACACAATAAATGTCAGTAGCAGCACTTTGTTCCAGTCAGACTAATGACAACGACAATAAAGCACATTTGCAAAAGGAACTAACAACTGGAATGGAATTATTAAGTACAAATATCGGTACAAGGTATTGGCAAGTACTCAAATGTAAGTACTCGTACTTGGTCTGGAAAAAAGTGGTATCAGTTAACGAAAACTAATGAAATGATGAAAACTAGAATTGAAAAAACATTTTTGTGAACTGAAATAAATAAAAACTATAATTAAAAGTAATAAACAATTACTGAAACTGTATTGTGTGTGTACAAAACTAACTAAAACGTATAAAAATTATGGATAAAATTCCCTTCATTTTCATCTTTGTCAGTGTCGGGTTGATATAAAATCGATTTGTTTCCCTCAAGCAATTTTAGCCGCTGGCGTCGTATGGTATTTAACGGTCTGTCACTTCTCGTCACTTGTCGTTTAGAGTCGGCTTTTCATCCTCACTCTACCTGGAAACATGGAGACTAAAGTTGGGAGAAAGCAGCAGAGTCCTGTCTGGGATTTATTTGAATATGACGATGAGGAAGATAAAAGATATTACAAAAACTAAAACTAAACTAAAAATTAAGCATTTAGAAAATAACAAAAACTAATAAAAACTAGCAAACCTGCTCTAAAAATGATTTCAAACTAACTGAATTAGAGAAAAAAAATTGGACCAATGGCTTTGTAGCTTACCAGCAAAATGAAAAGCTTTGGGAAATGTATCCAGATGCCATTTATTATCACCCAGTTCTGTGTATTTATTATATTACAAAAATAGCCCATGTTTTGGTCATATTCCAATCCGATCTGTAAAAAATTCAAATTCCAACTTGATATCATTGATACTGATTTATTGGATCAATCCACTTCCTATCTCTTATAATGGGAGAATTTTTCAAAGTGGCACCAAATCCAGAATCAGATCCAGATCGAAATAATTTCAATACCTTGTGCTGACATCATCATACAGAAGCTGTATACCAAGTTTGAAGTCAATCAGAACTGGAGTTTTGGAGAAGAAGATGATTGAAATTTTTCTCCCGTAAGAGCCCATGTTAAATTTTCCGTAAGTTCCCAGATCCAGAAGAAGATCCTGATCAGCATGTTGCATCATGTTTTGGTCATCTCCCCATCAGGGCTTGACTGTAGAAATTTACACTGGATATCATTTATATTTACTGAGTTATTGCATCGATCCTCTTCCTATCTCTTATAATGGGGAAATTTTTCAAAGTCGCACCAAATCCAGAATCAGATCCAGATCCAATAATTTGACTGACTTTTGTTGACATCATCATAAAGAAGCTGGATACCAACTTTGAGGTCAATCGGAATTGTAGTTTCGGAGAAGAAGATGATTGAAAGTTTTGTAATGGATGACAGACGCCACCGCCAGACGCCGCATGATGACAACAGCTTACGACCTGTCAGCCGGTAAGCTAAGAAGTCAAAACTAAATAAAACTAAACTATAATGAAAAATCTACAACTATTACAATCTTGGTATCAGTGCATCCCTTGTTTGTCTCTTACCAAGTCATAAAGCTACAAATCAATGTATTCGATCTATTCTACACAGACATATTGTTTCCAAACCTGCAGCAGGTTTCTATCAGAATAATTTCTACAATAATATCGACTGGAAAAACAAACAGATCTGAACAGGAACATGTATGATTCCAAATAAGGTCAGAGAGGTGACCTTTAAATCCTCCATCTGTGCCATCCAGTCCAAACCAGTCTCATCAAATATTAAATACATATTAACACTGGGCTGTTTTTGTGTCAACGTAGATGAAACACTATCAGATTTATTTTTGGACTTCACTCACATATTTTAGATTAATCTGAATAGTTTTTTGAACACCACACACTGTAAAAAAGAAACCTGTAAAAAAAAAAAAAAAAAAAAAAAAAAAAAAGAATATTCCGGCAGCTGGGGTGCCTAAAAAATACTGTTAAATAATGGAAAATAACGATCTCATAAAAATACGGTAATTTTCCATAATTAAAATAAATTTTTTGCCCTAACTTTACATGGGATTGTGCATATTTTTTTGAGTTTTTAGTGTTTAATAAATAATATTTACATGTATTAAAACAATCAAATTACATATATATATATATATATATATATATATATATATATATATATATATATATACATACAGGGGTTGGACAAAATAATGGAAACACCTTCACCTCAAGATGATAATGCCCCAATCCATACAGCTAGAATTGTTAAAGAATGGCATGAGGAACATTCTAATGAAGTTGAGCATCTCGTATGGCCGGCACAGTCCCCAGACCTCAACATTATTGAGCATTTATGGTCAGTTTTAGAGATTCAAGTAAGACGTCGATTTCCACCGCCATCATCTCTAAAGAGTTGGAGGGTATTCTAACTGAAGAATGGCTTAAAATTCCTTTGGAAACAATTCACAAGTTGTATGAATCAATACCTCGGAGAACTGAGGCTGTAATTGCCGCAAAAGGTGGACCTACACCATATTAAATTATATTTTGTTGATGTTTTAAGGTGTTTCCATTATTTTGTCTAACCCCTGTATACATATATATATATATATATATATATATATATATATATATATATATATATATATATATATATATATATATATATATATATATATATATATGTGTGTGTGTGTGTGTGTGTGTGTGTGTGTGTGTATACATATAAATAATTTTCAATGAGACTAAGTTGTACAATCCACTGATAAAAACTGTATTTTGACAGTTTATCAGTGCTTATACATGTTATACATTCACAAAAATACATTTATTCAACATTTTTGTCATGAAACCTTCTGTAATTACACAAGATATTTGTCGATTAACAAACAAGTCTTGTTAAACTTCCAGAACAAATACTTCTTTTACAGTTTATTGTCAGTAATTTTATCTGGTTTTATTTATTTATTTTACAGTATTAAACTTTAAATTAACAGTTTAATCTCATAAATAGAAAATAAATATTTGTGAAATTACAATACATTTGCAAATGTATTTTAATTGTATTTTTCTGTGAAAAAAGAAAAAAATTCTTTTAAAAAATGGAATTTTTATGGTTATTCACAGTTACAGTTTTTTAGTGTTATTTTACATTCAACATGTAAAATCACAGTCTATTTTTGTAATTTCATTGATATTTTCCTGTATCTTGAAAATACAGGAAAAATCTGTAAAATAAACAGTGAAAATTCAAATAAATTACAGATTTTTTTCTACAGTGCAGTTGACTCTAAATATTCAACATGTACTATTTGGTTTGTCAGAAAGTAAATAAGTAAATAAGCCTAGACAAGACCCATGTGACCAACCTTCTGTTAGTTACAGCCAATTTCCACATCCACTGTTAGAAATCTGAAACAACCACCACATATTCTCATTTTTAAAGCTGTTCTGCTGTCTGATTTAAAAAGAACTGAGTAAAGTTTAAATCCCAAAGCATCAAAACAAACCACAGAGTCTGTGTGAAAAGAATGACCTGAACGCTAATTAACCTGCAGCTGCTTTTATTTGGTTTTTGATTGTATCTTTGTTCAATTCCAACCTGAAATATTGTATAGGTCTGGATATATTTTGTCAATAAAAAAAAAACAAAAAACACTCCAGCATGTATGGTAGCATGATGTATAATTCAGCTAACAGGACACCTGCAGCAGACCACAGTCCACATGTGTGTTCCATATATTCCATGGATGTGCACACACATACTTAAATACACATCATCTAAATCTAAGCCTTCAGGATGTTTTTAATTCTAGTGGGATGCTGTCTGTGTAGTAAACACATGTGACCAGTAGATGGAGATATGGGCACAGGCACGGCAGCAGGAACACGACTGCCTTTAACGTCTTTAACTCTTCTCCTAATTCTTCAACTACATTAGAATACAAATACTGAATAACTTAATTCCATTTTAAACTTTTACTGAAATAAACTTTGTTTACATATAATAAAAAAAAGTGTTATGTTCAGGGGGTGGGGCCTTTCTGTGTGGAGTTTACATGTTCTCTCCGTGTCTGTGTGGGTTTTCTCTGGTACTCTGGCTCCTCCCACCATCCAAATACATGCACTGATAGGTTAAAGGGTTCATGTAAATCACCCATAGGTGTGAATGTGTCTCTGTGTCAGTCCTGTGATGAACTGGAGACATGTCCAGAGTGAACCCCGCCTTCACCCATAGGTAGCTGGAACAGGCTCCACCCCCCTGATCCTAGTGAGGATAAAGCAGGCTCAGAAAACAAATGAATGAATGAATGAATGAATGAATGAATGAATGATGTTCCGTAAAAATAAACAGTATTTAATCAGTGCCTGTCGGTGCTCAGTCCGCTCTCTGCACTATTTTGTTTATTTAGGAAACGCCATGGACCCATTTAAACAGGACATTAAAAGGGTTAAAGATCAACCTCTATCTATCTCTGGAGACTGTTCACCAAACCCAAACAGGACCAAAAAGGTACAAATGGGTACATATGGGTCCAAACAGGTCCAAACAGGTCTAAACAGGTCCAAACGAGTCCAAACAGGCACAAACAGGTCCAAACAGGTCTAAACAGGTCCAAACAGGTCTAAACAGGTCCAAACAGACAAAAATGGGCCCAAACAGGTCCAAACACATCTAAACAGGTCCAAACAGGTCTAAACAGGTCCACATAGGCACAAACGGGTCCAAACAGGTCTAAACAGGTCCAAACCGGTCTAAACAGGTGCAAATAGGTCCAAACAGGTCTCTAAACAGTTCAACTCAGATAGCTCCAGTCCAAATATGGAATGGGTCTGAATCACACCAAAAATAGATTCATGATCATAAGATGTTGTTCAAAGACACAATAAGACAAAGTTAACGTAGACCTGAATATGGTCTCATTTTGTTTTTATGACATTTTCCACCTTGTTCTGACTTTTTCTTATTTCAGTTTTTAAGTAAATCATCACTGACTTCATTAAAATAAAGTTCCAGTAGCACAGATTTAAAAACTACAAACATGTTTTTATAAATACTGAATTCCTTTGTGCTTGAGCAGCTAAAGAACCCATGTTGGACCCGGCCTTCCTCATTCGACATGCTAATACAGTGGTTTCCAACCTTTTTTGTCTCCTGACCCCATTTTAACATCACAAAGTTCTGGCAACCCCAAACATTTAAAACAGAGCCTTTTTTATTTTTGCTAAAATTAATTTGTTTTTGATCATGCAATAGTTTGCTATACTATGTTTCAAATCCAGGTTAATTTTAGAGGACATTTAGTCTATATAATGTATATTATTATGGACAGAGGCAGTAAAGCCAGGTGTAGATTACTGCACAAAGGGAGAATTGGATTTTCCTTGGTCAGGATATGTACAGTCAGTCCAGCTTGGATTTACAAGGCCGACAATTAATACTGAACAAACAAAAACTCAAACTATGAATTATGAAAGAGCTGCAGCATCTGAAACTGACCACAATGAACATTTGACAGATAAACAGAACCACAGTGCTGCAGTTTCAGACTCACAGTTTGTCTGATATGGATTGGGATTGGCTCTGTCAACTCAACATATATTTTTTATTAGAAAGGTTTTATTTTTATCAGTTTCTAGAAATCTCATACAACCCCATTTGAATTCCAGGTGACCCCATATGGGGTCCCGAGCCCAAGGATGAGAAACAAAGTGCTAATGGGTCCGTTTGGCTTGTTATTAATCACTTTAGGAGGCCACGCCCCCTTTCACCTCAGAAACTCACCCGCTTTCTCACTGCTTCGAAGGTCGCTGCACCAGCAGCTGGTGCCTTGTGTCTGAAATGAATGTTTAAAGTGACCTGTAGATGAGTAAAACACTGACTGTACAACTACATTAGAGTCAAAGTCCATAGAACAGAACCGTTCACTACATCAGTACTGTCAATCTGGATCAGCAGACTGACACTGTAGCTTCACTTATAAGGAGGAGACACTAAATACAAAAACAGCTATACACAGGTTTACCTTCAATTATATATATGTATATTGAAATCTTATTTTAATTTAGATAGTTGAATTCTTAAGTTTAATCACATATTAGTCAGTATTAGTTAAGATTCCTTTGTCACTAGATTTCTTTGTTAGGATAGGTCACATCTTGGTCAACATACTAAACTGACAGATTTATGAACACAGGACTTAGGTTTTACCTTAGGCACACTTTTAAATACACATGCTCACAGACGATCGTAAACAACGAGAGATAAGAGGAAAACACAGTCAATATACGGTTTTACATTGAGTTGAGGTATCACATGCCCTGCGATGAACTGGCGACTTGTCCAGGGTGTACCCCGCCTTCACCCCTATGTAGCTGGGATAGGCTCCAAGCGACCCCCGTGACCCTAGTGAGGATAAAGCGGGTTCAGAAAATGAATGAATGAATGAATGAGGTATCACATCTGCTTGACTTCAGAGTCAGATGACACCAGTCCATTTTCTGTGACCCAACCCACCTAGCACAAAGGGGTCAGCTCATAGTTTGAAGATCAATTTATGAGGATTATAGAAATGATGTGCATTGGACTGTCTGGATCCATTTTCCTGCTTGGTGTGGACCCTCAGCGCTAAGTTGTTTGTGGTCAGATAAGCCAAATTAAATTTATAAAAATGAGACCTAAAAGAATCCAGACTTTTTCTTGGAGCTTCCAACAAAAGAAGATGTTAACAATACACACACACACACACACACACACACACACACACACACACACACCACAATCTCCACCCCCCACCCCCCCATCTGTTTACTGCTGCCCCTGTGCCAGATAATGAAATACATAAATGGAACATAGGTTTTCTTTTTCAGATATTTTCCTCCTCTCTTTCATTCTGCCTTTGATGTCAAAACATGTCTCACTCCAAAACTAAATGCACAACATCCACTGAATAATGGAGCTAAAGCAGCACAGCCACCGTCTAATCTCAGCAGGCCTGCAGCCCAACGCTTCAAAGCCTCATGAGCAGTAACAGCAGCGCAGTCATCACCCAGTATCAGAACAACAACAGGCTTCGAATGCTCAAAGAACAGAGTGGCACTGGAACCATGAGGGTGTTCCAACATGACCATGAAAACAGAAGAAAAGTGGAAAGGACCTGACACACACAAACACACAACCATCCAAGACCCTGGAGTCCATTTGAACAGTGAGGGCGTTTCTAGTGTGAGGACAGGAGACAGATGGTCAAAGGTCTCAGAGTCTGAAATGACAAACCTGGAGATGGAATTATGGAAGAAGTGGAGACCTCTGATTCTGATATGGGCAAACACATGTGAGGTCACCATGGAAACTGCGGACAAACCCAAATGGGACCCTTATATGCAGCCCAAATGGAACCCTTCTGGGGCCCACATGGACATGCTGGCTGGGATATAATAATAATAATAAAATACCAGCTGATAAGGGACAAATGGATGTTTTAGACCCAGAACAGAATAAACTAGAAGTACTCGGAGAGTGCAGACCTTCACCAAGGCAGATCAGTGCCCCCCCCCCCCCCCCCCATCACCACCACCACCACCAAAATTTAATCATTTATTCCTTGTGCCAGTATCAACATTTCTTGAAATTTTCATCCAAATCCATCCATAACTTTTTGAGTTATCTTGCACACGGACAGACAGACAGACAGACAGACAGACAAACCAACACCAGCAAAAACATAACCTCCTTGGCAGAGGTAACTATGGGACAGTTTATACGCCCACCACTTAAGCCCTACTACACTAAACATGTACAAACATCCACAACACTACAGACATCCTCTGACTCCAAACCCATCATATAGAATCATAAAGCTCTGAGTGGAACCAGTTTACCGCACACTTTGACTTTCATATGATAAGTAGGACACATTAGCTCAGCAGACTTTACTCTTGACAGCTCCAGCACAAACTCCAACATATTCAATGTGTAAAGACCTCAAAAGCCACAACATGAACAGGTGCTGATAGTCCTCTGGAGGCCATCACGGATGAACATGTAATAATGCATGTGTGAAAGGCAGCGAACCCCCTGCTTGTGTAAAACAGGTGAAGACCAGTGCAGTAGAGTCAAAACAGACAAAGGGGAATCTTACTGTTGGATGTCAGCAATGTGGAAGCTTCTGGAAGGGTCTTCAATGGAATGGAACTCTGTGGAAGGAAGAGATAGACTCATTTAACAGACAGTTTGTCGTGCGTTGACGTTTGTGTTGAGTTAGTTTTGGTTTTGTCATTTCCTGTTTTATTTTGGTGATGGTGGTCGCTTTCCTGTTTTGTCTGCACTTTGTCGGTCTTGTCGTTGTCTTTCGTAATTCCCTCATTGCCTTCACCTGGTGTTCCTCCTGTAATTGTCCACACCTGTTTGTGATCCCTGCCTTCCCTATATATTCTCCTCGCTCCCTTTCTCTGTCGTCAGTCTTTCTGTTTCCCTGTGAAGACCATCTTGCACTAAGTATCGTGAATCTTATTCCATGTGTACATCAGGTTTTTAGTTTTATATTGAGTACGTTGTGCTCCCTCTTTTTGTTCATTAGGTTTTTTTAGTTTATTATTGAGCATGTTGTGCTTCCTCCCTTTGTTCATCTGTTTTTGGATTTTTGTTAAAATAAATTCCTTTAACCACTGAACCTCAAGTGTAGGGATGGGAATTGAGAACCGGTTCTTTTTGAGAACCGGTTCCCAGAAGCTCAATTCCTTGGAATCGTTTGCCTGCCTGCTTAACGATTCCGCTTATTGATTCCGCCTTCATTGTGCATGCGCGATGACGTCACACGTACGCTGCATTGTTTTGGTCAGAACGTAGTCAACATGGCATTGAGGCAGAAACTGATGACACCAGGTCCACTTACTTGGAACACTTGCTAAGCTTCCATGTTTTCAAAAGGGTAAAATCCCTCCAATATCCTCAAACATTTGTCCACAGCATGTGATTCATTTACAGGAATGTCACGTACGTGGTACGCTACTTAGCGGCACTTGTGACTGTAGCGGCAGAGTGAACGCCAGGCCGGTTCTGGTTCTGGTGCGGGCAACAAACATCATAACTCCTCAGATACAAGTTTCTGAAGGTAAGAAGGGAAAGGAAATGAGGTGCACAACAACAGGAGACAAGCAGAGCCGAGTCGAACTGGTTCCATGTAGTAGAAATGCGGCAATAGAGAAATTAGTGAAGCGTCTTTACTTTCACTTACACTGTATGCCCCCACCCCCCCGGTGTCATCTGTTATTATTATTTGTGCATACTGTATATGTTATATTTTCTGTGCAGAGATGGAAATATAAAAGACAGTTAATGCGAACACACCCATTTGTACTCTTTTATTCCCTCACCCAATGAGAATCGATAAGGAATCGGATCGATAAGCAATATCGATAATGGAATCAGAATCGTTAAATTCTTAACGATTCCCATCCCTACTCGAGTGTCTCGTGCATTTGGGTCCACACAGAGTGTCGTGTCGTAACAGTGTATGTGTGAGGGAACAGCGCCACCTTCAGCCTGACATCATCCTGTCTATATGTGGTGACAGATGGACAGACATCTGCAGCAGGTCCGCATGTTCTGACCCGTAAACCGAACAGAAACATAAACCAGTCCAGAAGAACTACCAAGAAGAACGATGACCTGGACAAACGAGAACCTACCCAGACATAGAAACAAACACTATGTGGACAAACGCTGAATCTAACAGGGGTCTGGGATCCAAAACAATCATGACTAATGTCTGAATATAGTTTTATATTATGAGATAAATATCATTGGTTAGTTTGGGTTAAATTGTTATATTTGTTTCTAAAATGACTCAGAGATGGTTTGGACTGAATTTATATCAATTTTTATTTTATTTTTTATTTTTATTTTTTCTGTGACTATGATTTTTAATGTTCTACCTCTAAATTTCTAATATACTGTATGTTTTGTGCTCTGGCTGTAAATAATTTTTTTCCACATCTAATCGTCTACTTTCTTCACATCTCCCACTAAACTTTAGTGAAATATTGATGTTTCTAAACTACATGGACATAAATATTGGGACACATCACGTCTACAGCTCTAAGATGTCCTGTTCACGAGGATCTGATATTTCCTTAAAGTTTAATATTGAAGACATACCGAAGCTGCAACAATGCCGTTTCCATGGTAACTCTGCAGCATCTTATGTATTTTTCCCTATTCTGACTATTTCTAAACTGATTCCAAAGACAGACAGATCGTACACATCTGCATGTTGTATACATGGGGATACGGTCCATAACCAACATAACTAACGCTGGCGTGAAATGAAAATCAAACTTTACATCCTTTCAGCGACTAACTCCTGGTTCTATTCCTTTATTATTCAGCGGATCTTACACAGAATTTTCACAACTTTTAACCTGAATCCACTGGACCCCCTCCACTGCTCTATGGCCCCCCCACAAATGCTGGGCCCCTTGAACATGTCACCTTTACCCCCTCTTCACAGCGCCCCAGTGCATGGGGACGTTTGCGAATGCTGAGACTGTGACAGTTTGTTTCAGGTGAACACTAGTGTCTGTAATGTAGGATATAGGTGGAAGAAAACTGTCCCAACCTGCCTGGTATTTACATTGGTTGGTTGTCGCCCCCGAAAATGAAATTCATTGAACAGAAGTAGGGATGTAAAAACCAGACTCCCCACCCCCCACCCCACCCCAACAAATCACACCCTGGATATATGCATTTGCTGCTGTACTTCGTCGTTTGATGCTTATAAAAATATCCTCTCTTTATTCACAATTTCTATCCATCTTTATCCGTCAGTTTAGGGTCAAATTGTTTCTGATGTTGTGAAACTACACAAAAATTGAAAGACAAAAACAATTCTCCTGAATGCATCATAATTAAAATAATGGGTCTATATGTTTGCCACTTCTGATCAGTTCTTCAATAAACTTTATTTATTTATTATATACCTTTAATTAACCAGGAAAACCTCATTGAGATTAAAAATCTCTTTTCCAACAGTGTCCTTGCCAAGACAGGCAACAGTACATTAAATAGTTACAGACACAAACTTTCATACATAAAAAAAAAAAAAAACAAGTGTTCAATACATAAAAAAGCACAAAATCAAGTTGAACTTTCCAAAGTCAACTTTGCTAAAAGTGTGTCAGACAAAACATCTGCAGCCAGATGTCTCCCTCTCTAATGCTGCGTTTCCACTACGTGGAACTGGCTCGACTTGACTCGGCTCGACGCAGCTCGATTCTGGTACCAGGTCCTATTCCTGGAGACTGTTTCCATTACAGGATAATACCGACTTTACAGTACCTGGACGTCATAGCGATGCGGCGCGTTACTTCCGTGTCGTCTGCTCAGAGTTGTTGATAAACTCGCTCACTGCGCGTTGTCTCATCAAGATCATGCTGAATTTTTACATTGGCCCCCAAAGACTGAATCTCCTGGACCGACCTTGGTGTAGTTTTGTGGGCTGTCATCATGTGGATTAATCTACCGCTATATTTACTGTAAACTTCCGCATCTGTTTTTTTGTAAAACAGAGGGTCGCAGAGGAAACTCTCTGACCAATCTGTGGTCTGCAGTGTTTACACGTCATGTTTTAGTATCTGGTCCCCAGTCTTGGAACCTCAGCGGAGGTGATACCAAAAAACTAGTACCGGGTACCAGATTCCAGGTCCTTTTTCATAATGAAAATGCAAAAAGGCCAAGTTGAGTTGAGCTGGTACCACATAGTGGAAACGCGGTAAAAGTCATCCAACATCCTCTTGAAAGTGTCCAACAAAACCAGATCTGTAAGTTTCAGGTCTTTTTGTAGTTTGTTACAGGTGAATGGAGCCGCAAATCAGAAGGCCTTTTTACTTACTTTACTTTTAACTTATTCCAAGTAACCTCATAGTCCTCAGGTACAGGATAAAGGCTACACTTTGTACCGCCAAGCAGATCAGTATCCACATGAGCCTTTGGTTGAAACAGTGTTGACCCCATTCCCTCTGTCGGTACTTTACAGTATGTGTTTATTGGCCAGTGGGATGTGTGCATGTGACAGGTCAACGTCCTGTGGAAAACTTCCAGAGTGAAACAGAAGCGGACAGAATAAGACTTTTAATGGGCTCCTTCAAATTGAAAAGAAATGGGCCCTTGATGTGGGAATCCAATTCAGTCCAATCCAATTGGAAGGGCATTGAGCAGCGTAAATAAGAATGGATTGTTTGTCCGTTGGCTGTTGTGGTGTGAATCTGCCTTAAATGTAAAGTGACAGATCAGCCCCTCACCACCTCTTTAAGTCCACTTCTCTCATTTAGTCTCCACCTTCCACAGCTGCTGTCCTTATTGCACACAAGACCACGACTACTACGAATGAGGACAATAAAGGCGCCTACACACACACACACATATATATTATATACACACACACTGTGGGTTGTGTTGGCATTTGTAGTGAGTTTTCAGGTAGTTGTTGAGATAGTGAGTCAGTCAGTGAAATGAAAAAACAGAGGTAGCAAGAGAATAGTTGGAGAAGTAGAGGTACTGTTTTAGGAGCAGCAGTGCAGATTATGTCCCTATGATAGATAGATAGATAGATAGATAGATAGATAGATAGATAGATAGATAGATAGATAGATAGATAGATAGATAGATAGATAGATAGATAGATAGATAGATAGATAGATAGATAGATAGATAGATAGATAAATATTATTCCTCAGTTTTTCATACAGGATTGCTTTGATGTGAGATATTACACTTTTCTTTTCCACCTGTTTATGAGTTGGTGAAATCCTGGGTGTTTGTGTGTGCGTTTGTCAGATATTAAGTTTGTCAATGACTTCCCTCCTTTCATTGGGTGTACACCTTGTTCTGCAGTCTCACACTTCTACTCACCACTTTCCATGTCAAGAACTCACTGGGAACCCAGAGTTTTACAGCAGGTTCTGCAAAGCATATTTGACCTTCTCTGCTATCCCATCTTAAAGATAACATGTTTTTTAGGGCAGTGTGTACAACATGTGTTATTTTATGCTTCATGAATTGAAATTTGTTGCATTTGTTTTGATGTTTACATTTTTTCCCCCAAAATGCCTGTCAGGTGATGATTAAGTCACTCACTGTTAACACTATAAAAGTGCATTCACCCCCCAGTTCCATTTTTGTTTGTTGTGCTGCAAATCCCCCATCTCACAGATGGAGCCATACAGTGAAATATCAGTCACAATATGTATGCTTTTATTCAAGGTGAGGTGCTTGCTGTGTGATAAAGAGCTCACATATAGACACAATACTTCCTCCATTACAGAGTCATGTATGAGCATACCCAGCAACTGAGCAACTAAGAAAGGAAGCAACCAAGGCTGAGAACAAGAACTGATGCATCAAACAAACTGACAATAACTGACCTAATAAAATGAGACAAAGAGGGAACATATATAGAGGCTTGGTCAAACCATTAAACAAAAATGGGGAAAAGAAAAATGGACACTAACTCGAACTAAATACGACTGAAGCGTTGGTGACATTAAATCCCCCCATGACAACACAGCCTTTAGTTTCTCCTGATGAGGTGGCTGCAGTATAAAATGCTGCTCCACCCTTGGCCACACCTTTTTCCCACATCAGGATGGCGACAGGACACTCCACCACATGCTAACTCAAACAAAGAAACCAAGGATTAATATAACAAAACATAAATAGTGTAATGGTTACCCTACTAGGGATGTCATGAGAACCGATACTCACGATACCATTCGATACTATGATGAAAAAAGAATCGTCGATACTCATTTTTTTAATAAACAAAAAAAACGATGACTGCGTAAGAATTGATACCATCGGTAGACTACTACTCTTCCGGAATTGATATAGTCAGTACGCTCCGACAGAACACATGCAACAGGTATAGGAACTCATGAAAGAATGGACACAGCTGCAGCTAATGCTCTGCCTCGTCTAATGGACAAGAAAGGACCAAAAGTCATGTGTGGAAGTATTTCAGGTAGACGACCATGATGTGGTTATGGACACGCATAAGCCACTGTGTAAACACTCACACTGTGGAATTCAAACAGAGAAGGGGGGGGACCACAAATCTAGCAAAGCACATTGGAGACAGACACCCAGATCTGTTTAAAGAATCCAAGGTGAGTTCTGTTATTCAGGTCTACCTCAAAAAAGAGATTTCATCTCAAGGGAGTTCCTGGTTAAATAAAGGTTAAATAAATAAATTCAGTAGGGGTATAAGAAAATACTGGTTCTGCAATATATCGCAATATTTCATTTCACAATACTATGTCGATATTAAAAAGTACTGTTTCTATATTTTTAGGTATTTATTCAAATGCAGATATTGTGGAGGTTCATTTCAGTTTTTTTGTTTTTCTTCTTTGTTTATATTTTATTTAGTATTATTTAACACTATTTTATTAAATAATGTTAGTTCCTTTGTTGGGATTGAACTAAAATAATGTTACGATGGTAGTTCTGAACTAATAGAATATGAACATTTGAACAGGATCTTCAACTGTAATATCTGTAAAACAGAATTTAAGTTTGAACACAGGAACATTTTGTGATATAGCATCAGATTTTGTTGTGATCAAATAAAAATGTATTTAGTATTTGTGCAGATTTCTGGTGTAATTCAATTCTTTAAGGAAATAATCATTTAAAAAAAAAAGAAACAAAACCAATAAAAAAATTCCCTTTTTAACAGTATCATGATATATCGTATTATATCGTATCATGATCCTAGTATTGTGATTTGCATCCTATCACCTGATTCTTGCCAATACACACCCCTAAAATTCAGCATTTAACATCTGACATGTGATACCATCAGGGCTCCACATTGGTACTGGTCCGATGGTCTGACACAGTGTTTAAAGCCAGGCCCGTTCTGACCACCACCAATACAAAAGGTTGACAATAAGTAACTACACTAACACGGTCACTAACAGGCGGACCACGGTCAGGGTCTGGACCCAGAAGCCGTCCCATACGGACCCGGACCTACAGCTGGTGGTGGAGTGCTTCTGTTTTAACCAGCGTAGCTTAAGGTAGAATAGATGAGGAAACACAGACCAATGACATGTATTTAGGACTAGGGGTGTGTATTGGTGTCTTGTTCATGAGTGAGGGAAGAATGGAGCGTGAGATTGACAGCGTCTGCAGCGTCTGCAGTGATGCGGTCACTGTATCGGTCTGTCGTGGTGAAGAAGGAGCTGAGCTGAGAGGCAAAGCTCTCGATTTACCGGTCAATCTACGTTCCTACCCTCACCTATGGTCATGAGCTTTGGGTCATGACCGAAAGGACAAGATCCCGGATACAAGCGGTCGAAATGAGCTTCCTCCGTAAGGTGGCTGGGCGCACCCTTAGGGATAGGGTGAGGAGCTCAGTCACCAGGGAGGAGCTCGGAGTAGAGCCGCTGCTCCTCCACGTCGAGAGGGGCCATCTGTCGTGGCTCGGGCATCTGTTTCGGATGCCTCCTGGACGCCTCCCTGGGGAAGTGTTCCGGGCATGTCCCACTGGGAGGAGACCTTGGGGAAGACCCAGGACACGCTGGAGAGACTATGTCTCTCGGCTGGCCTGGGAACACCTCGGGGTCCCCCCGGAAGAGCTGGAGGAGGTGTTTGGGGAGAGGGAAGTCTGGGCATCCCTGCTTAGACTGTTACACCCGCGACCTGGCCCCGGATAAGTGGAAGATAATGGATGGATGGTGTGTATTGGCAAGAATCTGGAGATACGATACAAATCACAACACTAGGATCATGATATATATATATCACGATACTGTTAAAAAGGCAATATTTTATTGGTTTTGTTTCTTTTTTAAAAGGTTATTTCCTGGAAGAATAGAATTACACCAGAAATATGTATAAATACTAAACACATTTTTATTTGATCACAACAGGATCTAATCCTATATCACAAAATGTTCCTGTGTTAAAAATTTTATTGTATTTTACAGACATTACAGTTTAAGATCCTGCTCAAATGTTCATATTCTATTAAAGCTATACCGTATGATGTGGCATTTTTACACTTTTCTTTTGTCATCTTAAAATGCTCCTACTAAGTGTGTATCAAACTAAAATGTAAAAGAAATCCACCAGGTATTGAAACTCAAAAATGTTTAATTCTCATATATTTCTGATAAAAGTCTGACCAATCATTTTAGTCGGTCCGAATGAAATAATTGGCCGAACCTGGCTGAGCCTCCTGTCAATCATCCATTACGGCCGTCCAGCATCCGATCCATTATCTCCGTCTCACATCCGATATGTGTCCCTCTGAATCTGACGCTTCACTGGCGCTGCCCCTCCTGTCACTGACCACCGTCTACTGTCTAGGATGTGTTTGGATAGAACTGACATGCACATGTGGAAGGGAAAAAACGGATTTATGAACAGAAACAACAACTGAGGGGCACAAACGGGAGTCTGATTAGTGAAAGATGGAGATAAAAGTCCGGAAGTCAGCTCAGGTCTGCATAAAGCTCAGCTTTAATGACAGTGGGACTCATACAGGTACATGTACATGGTGTCACACACTGTAAGATGATGTAGGATGATAATTGTATGGACTATGAAACTTCAAATGTCCACGGAAAATTCGTGGAGGCCACGCGTTCACAGTGCGCGCACCCATCCCCTGGGCACTGCAGTGAAGACACTGACCCAGTTCTGCACAGACCAGGTCTACTGATGGAACAGGAGCCGCGGGCCCACGGCAGGTGGATGATGCATCTGATTACTGAGGGAGGGGTCCGCCGACACGCCAAAACGGACCGGACCTCCGCCTCTGCTTCCTCCTCTGTTTCCATCGCGCATCAGATGAGAGGAGGACAGAGGAGGAGGAGCCTCAGAGCTCAGGCAGAGGGAAGGGGGCGGGGCTTTGGAGGGAGGCGGGTTGTTCACGTTCAAACTTTTACTAAGTGCTGTGAGACATGCCACATCGGTAGGTAGAGCTTTAATCCAAAACCAACATCATAACGTTAATTTTGTGCAATCCCAACAAAGGAACTACCATTATCTAATAAAAGAGTGTTAAATTATAATAAATAAAATATAAACAAAAAAGAAAAACCAAAAAACTAAAATGAACCTCCACAATATCTGCATTTGAATAAATACCTAAAAATATCAATACAGTACTTTTTAATATCGATACAGTATTGTGAAATGAA
>NC_043975.1:45650952-45658452 GCF_902148855.1 Sphaeramia orbicularis
ACCACCAAAGGTTCCAATCCGGCCTCTGGGATGAATTTGCAAAGTGCAAAAATTCCAAAGTCAAGGCTGTGGAACTCGTTTTAGTTCAGGTTCCACAAACAGACCAATATGATCTACAGTCAAATAATAACAGCAGAATAACTGACAAAAAATAACGACTCCAGGTTGTTGTTCTCAGCTTGATATGAAAAAAATAAATAAATTACACTATGCCTATAAATAATGACAACTTCAATTTTTTGTCTTTGTTTTAGTGCAAAAAATAACATTAAATTACAGAAATATTACATTTACAATAACAATAAAATGTGAATAACCTGAACAAATATGAACAACCTGAAATGTCTAAAGAAAATTAAGCACAATTTTAACTATTTGCCTGTTCCTCAGTGTTTAGTGTCTTTGTAGATTTGATCCGTAATACATGTGTATAAATGTTAAATTGAGGCATAGTATTGTTAAAATTGCACTTATTTTGCTTAAGAAATTTCATTTTTTTCAGATTATTCACATCTTTTTTGTTTGGATAGTTTACAAAAGTAAGTATTTTCATAATTTATTGGGGGTTTTTGCACTAAAACACAGGTAAAAATGTTATTATTTTACTCGTCCGGCCCACTTGAGATCAAATCGGGCTGAATGTGGCCCCTGAAAGAAGATGAGTTTGAGAGCCTTGGTCTAAACTAAAGTTACAGACAGACATGAGACAGAACTCGTGGAGAAAGTTTTGAGGAGAGAAGAGAACACCTGATGTCATTAATTCCACCATCATCCCTGCAGTTTCTCTGCCCGTTGACGTTGAACCTCCTCCGTCTTCCACACACGTCTGTGAACATCATCTCTACAATATTTATTTCTTGTTGATGGGATTTCTGCTTGACCAGGAGGTTATTGAGCAGAAAACCCTACACTGAAGAACACACAAAGCAGAACAAGCCATCGGTCGGTTCATTCTTTCTCCTGTGCTCCTGTATTGGACAGTGAATTATTTAGAGGTATCTATTGCCTGGAGAGGCTGAGGTAGTGCACACACAGACAGATGAGGAGTGGAAGGGGCTAGTTTTCCCTCCGCTGTGGATGATATTACCCTCCACTCTGCCAGCAGTTGTTCCTGACAGCTGAGACAGCAGCAGCTCAAATACTGTCAGACTCTAAGTGTCAGGAAACAGACAATGATTGTGACAGCAACTGAAACAAATCCTGGAACCAGGTCTCAGCTCAGCCGGTTTACGTCTGTTTCAAATAAACAGCAAAAAAAATCAAGTCTAACTGCAACACATTATTATTGTCAGGACAATCTGTCAGTCTGTGTCTGCTGTCAGTTTTATTGTCCACTGTCCCTTAGCACTAGGGATGTAACGATATGAAAATTTCATATCACAGTTATTTTGACCAAAATTATCACGATTGTCATTATTATTGCGGTATTGTTGAAGTTGTACTCAAATGTTCAAAAAGTACTAATACACACACTGAAATAGATTAACCAAGTTGTATTTTGGAAAAAAACAAAAAACAAAACTACAAATAAAAAAAAAAAAACAAATAAAATAATTGGCACAATGTACTTTCTGTTGCAGAAACATTCAAATATTAACCCTTAGTGGTCTGAGCCTATTTTGGCTGTTTTTCAGTCCTTTTGATTTTGCCTTTATATACTATATAAACAAATGTTTACTATACCCATGTTTGGTATCTTTGTTTTTCAGCACAACTTCCTCTATATCATGTCTATGTCTGTTATTTTTTTCACTTTAACCTACTATATCAACATAAAAGGCCAGAAAACACACACACACACACAAAAATCTGATTTGAAAAATGTATATACTTTATTGCATAAATAACACAAATATGCTTTACAAACCTTTTCAAATACTTTAAAAGTGACTATTGGTTCCAAATATTAGGTATATAAAATTAAAATTGTAATAAATTAAAACTATACTCAAATATTTGACATAAAAGCAGATCTTTACATAGGCGTTTTCTCCGGAAAAGTGCAGTAATCAAACACAGTTATCATGATAATTAGAATTTAAACGGTAATACTAACAGTCTGCAATGTTACCGCGGTTTATCATCATACCGGTAATCATTACATCCCTACTTAGCACTTTTACAACCTTTAAACATAAGTGGCAGACACACATTTAAACCACTGTTGGACTATTACATTACAGGTAGAAGTTTAACTGCCACCTACAGACTGATCTGGAAAAGGAAAAGTATGTATTTTTTGCTAATTTTAGTGATGCTGTCTCCACTGTGCAGCCAATGTTTTTCTCCTAACATCTGATTAAAGATGAATTTTGTGTTCAAACTTTTAAAAAAATATCTGAAAAAGAAAATATTTCAATATTTTCAATATTGTTATTTGTTCAACACAACTCAGAGGATCTACTTGACGGCGACAGTAACATTGAGATTCATCTAGCGTATTTGTAGATAAACAGACCCAGATTATGGCTGAACCACCAGGCTTTGACAGACCTGGAACAAACACCAGTGCAGATCAAGGTTATAATAGTTTCGGATTTTTCATTTTAGTTTACTTTTAGTTAGTTTAGATTTTTTTTCCCTTTAGTTTTTAGAGCACGTTTGCTAGTTTTTCTTAGTTTTATTAGTCTTCGAAATGCTTAGTGCTTTAGTTTTAGTATTAATTTTAGTTTTGTCGTATCTTTTCTCTTCTTCTCCGTCGTATTCACATAAATCCCAGACAGGACTCTGCTGTTTTAGTCTCCATGTTTCCAGATAGAGTTGGGACAAGAAGATGACTTTAAACAACAAGTGACGAGAAGTGACGGACTGTGAAGTATCGTATGGTGCCATTAGCTAACATTCCTCAAGTGAACTAAATCAATTTCATACCAATCCAACATTGACAAAGACGAAAACAAAGGGAATTTTATCCATAATTTTTATATGTTCTAGTTAGTTTTGTAAACACACAAGACAGTTTCAGTTAGTTATCGTTTTTTCTTTTAATTATAGTTTTTATTTATTTCAGTTAACGAAAATGTTTTTATAATTCTAGTTTTTGTCATTCCTTTAGTTTTTGTTAATGATAATAACCTCGCTACAGACTGATCTGGAAAAGGAAAAATATGTATTTTTAGATCATTTTAGTGATGCTGTCTCCACTGTGCAGCCAACGTTGTTCTCCTAACATCTGATTAAAGATGAAGTTTGTGTTCAAACTTTTAAAAAAATTTCTGAAAATGAATATATTTAAATATTTTCAATATCATTATTTGTTCAACACAATGCATAGATGATTTATTTGACGGCGACAGTAACATTGAGATTCATCTAGTGTATTTGTAGATAAACAGACCCAGATTAT
This sequence comes from Sphaeramia orbicularis, assembly GCF_902148855.1. Taxonomy (NCBI): domain Eukaryota; kingdom Metazoa; phylum Chordata; class Actinopteri; order Kurtiformes; family Apogonidae; genus Sphaeramia; species Sphaeramia orbicularis. Next base: position 45,654,299 of record NC_043975.1, read on the forward strand.
GGCTGAACCGCCAGGCTTTGACAGACCAGGAACAAACACCAGTGCAGATTAGAGGTAAAGCTCTGGGACAGAACATGTGCATTTGTGAAAGATGTGTTCTCTGAAACTGTGTCTGAGTGAACCTAGCGCTGGGGGGGGGCGGGGGGGGGGCAAGGTTATTATCATTAACGAAAACTAACGAAATGATGAAACCTAAAATTGAAAAACATTTTTGTTAACTGAAAGAAATAAAAACTATAATTAAAAGAAAAAAAAAACAAAAAAAACATAACCAACTGAGACTGTATTGTGTGTTTACAAAACCAACTAAGACGTATAAAAATTATGGATAAAATTCCCTTCAGTTTTGTCTTTTTCCAATGTTGGATTGGTTCAAAAGCGATTTATTTTGCTCTAGCAATTTTAGCTAGTGGCACCGTACGGAACTTCATGGTCCATCACTTGTGGTTTCCAGTCGTCTTCTGGTCCCCACTCTACCTGGAAACATGGAGACTAAAGTTGGGAGAAAGCAGCAGAGTCCTGTCTGGGATTTATTTGAATATGATGGAGAAGAAGAGAAAAGATACAACAAAACTAAAATTAATACTACAACTAAACTAAACTAAGCATTTAGGAAAAAAAAAAAGAAAAAAAAGAAAACTAATAAAAACTAGCAAACCTACTCTAAAAACAAATTCAAACAAACTGAATTAGAGAAAAAAAAAGTCAAAACTAAATAAAACTAAACTATAATGAAAAATCCAAAACTATTATAACCTTGGGGTGGGGGGGGGTGGAGGGGGCAGGGTTTTAGCCATGGGGGGGTTTGCAGGTTGGGAGTTCAGGCTTTGTCACTGAATGATTGGAGTGATTATTGGAGTGTGTGTGTGTGTGCATGTGTGTGTGTGTGTGTGTGTGTGTGTGTGTGTGTGGGGTCTGGCTGCCTTTTGAAAAATGGCTGTCCAGCTCCCCTACTGACGTGTCAGATTGATTGATCAGCTGTGTGACCACATCCTAACAGCTGCATCAGCCCTGGGACGTATTTCCATTCCAAAAAGTGCACGTACCTAACAGACGTGCACACACTCCAGTTCCAGTGCAGCCCAGTGGTCCAGTCACATTATGACTCACATCCCATTTCATTTGTTTGTTCACTTTACTTTTTAAATGCAGCCGTGTTCAGACTCCAGTATTAACAGGTCATGACCCTGATCTGATGATTTAACCAGTTAGTTATGCTTTACATACACAACTTTAATAAACATACACTATATATGCCATGTTTTATAACCTTTACTTAACCCCAGTAAGATGGATGGACCACCAACTGTTCATGTGGACTGAACCACCGACTGTACATGTGGACCGAACCACCGACTGTTCATGTGGACTGAACCATCAACTGTTCATTTGGACTGAACCATCGACTGTTCATTTGGACTGAACCACCGACTGTTCATTTGGACTGAACCACCGACTGTTCATTTGGACTGAACCACCGACTGTTCATTTGGACTGAACCACGGGCTGTTGATGGTTCAGTCCAAATGGAGCCCAGGCTGTTAATGCAGAGGTTCTACATTCATCTCTACAGGTTGTACATATGATACTGTACTGCTCCTCTGTCACTGCAGTGTGTCAGTGTCTCTCGCCCTCCTACACCTCTCTCTCTCTCTCTCCCTATTATTGTGCAGTTTTCCATACTGCTCTATCTGCATGATGTTGATCCAAAACCATTAGCATGATTTAGGTCCAGCTCTCTTTTGTAATTTATAGGGTTCACCTTGTGCCACTTGGCCTTGTGTAGAAATGAGAGCCATACATATGGTTTGAATAATTTATATCAATATTTATTAGCAATCTAGCTAAATAATGATCTGGAAGCCAATTACATGGCCACAAGCTGCAATTTCCTGTACAGCTGTAGAATCGAGTTCATCTGAGGAGAAGGAGAACAGACTCTGTTAGTGAGGAGAGTAAAAGGGACAGATGTTCAATGAGACAATGAAAGAAAAGACAAGAAAAACACTGACAGAGGATGTCATATAACTATTTCAGTATTTCCATTTGAACTAAGTTATGTAATTATTTTGGGGATGATTTTTTTTTTCCTTAGCTCCATCCGTCCATCCACCCACCCATCCGTCCATCTGTCCATCCATCCACCCACCCACCCATCCATCCGTCCAATGTTGTCAAAGTTGTACGGAAGAGAATACTAGTTTGCCCTCTAGTTAATGTTGTACTTCATGTGGAATTTTTTTTTTGTTATTTTTCTGCAGAATGTGAACTGACAGAACTGCAATTTGATTTTTGTTGTTTGTTCAAAACAACCTTTCGGGGAAAAGTGCAATACTAATGTTTAAAATACATTTAGTAATATTTTATTTATTTTGTTTCTATTTGATTTATAGCAACAGAATATTATTCCTGTTTTTCTATATTCTATTGTCTCCAAAAATTGGGAGGAAAATGTTCAAAAATTCATAATAAATGCTTAAAGATATTTTGAGGGGTTTTCTTTCTTCCCGTACTGAACCAAAAAAAAAAACAAAAAAAACAAAAACGTGGCTTTCAAAACCGAAAATTTGGTGTACCGTAACAGGCCTAGTTATCTGAGGACATACAATTAAAGACCTGAAGCCGTTCATTCATTAATCAATCCTTAAAGTGCCAGTTTTTGGGGATGTGTTGCCTCTGCCTGTCTGTGTGACACACTTCTATGACATTACAGCCACAGAATCCCAGAGTCACCTCCAATTAAAGCAGTTCAGTGTTGAAGCATGACTGTAATGCCACCCTTACTATTGCCAGAGTTAATTCCATAATTCAAGGCCCTTTTCATCCCTGATATGAAAATGCATGCACGTCTCGCTGCAGTGTGGTCTGTTTGACTGTGCATTCTCCCTTTTCCTCTTGTTTTTGACATGTTCTCTCTTATTTTGCCTGTAGGCTTTCTCTTTTCCCAGACTACTTGATGGTTACATCACCACAAAGCCCTGAAGTTGTTCTCTGTGCTGAGCTTATATTATTGCATCTGTAACTAAAGCCCTCTTCCTTAAATGATGAAGGCCCACTGCCAGCTGCAGATGAACCATGGAAACAGTCTGACAACTCAGAACTACAGGTTCAAAAACACACCCACAGCAGATGTTTTAGTGGGATGGTAGACAGGGACTTATTCACATTTACAATTAATTTAAACCAAACTTTCAGAAAATCTGTAAGACATAAGTTGATGAATGTTTTGCCTTTCATCGACCATTATTAGGTAAATATTAAAAGCAGTTTTCCCATCATCATAATCTTCATGGTTTCAAACTTCACCTCAGATGTGACATTTCACACAATAACAGAATAATGACCTGAGTTCTTCCTTGATGATGACAAAAGTATTCTGTCAAAAGCCTGAAGGTATTTTAGCCTTTTAGTCACAGTTGTTCTCAGACCGTATATGTACCTAGGAACTGTCAACCCAGAGCAGTGATTTATACGTACCACGTAAACACATCCTGTAAACTGTTAGACATAAACTGGGGTCGGTGTGGCCGAGAGTAAAAAACAACATCCTGATGCTTTAATGGAATCATGCACCCCTCTCCTCCCCCCAAACTGAATTCACTCAGTTGAACTGTTCTTCAGTCAAAAACACACTGTCTCCCAGACCCTGGATCTGCTGTATGCTAATGGCTAAGTGGCTAACAGAGCTACTGCTCGAACCAGACCAGACCAGACCATAACCTGGTATTTGTACAGAGACAATCTGCACCTACCTTAACTGTCAGGACATGAGCAGCGCTGTTCATGTCCTGAGGACACTGAGGCTCAGAGACACTGATTGGACTGTAGTAATGGAGCACACCAGGGTTCAGGGCTCTGCTCCCTGTACTTCAGAATCCAGTTTAAAGTGCTTTTATTGATTTATAAAACTCTAAATGGTCTCAGCCCTATTTATTTATCTGATTTGCTTTGAACATATGAGCCCTCTGGGACTAACTAACCTTTGAACCTTTGAACTGTTCCTAGAGTCCACACTAAAACTCATGGTGAGGCCTCATTCAGTTTTTATGGCCCCAAACTATGGAACAGTCTACCTGAGGACCTGAGGACCAGTGTTCATATTTTAATAGTAATTTAAAACCTACGTATCTTTTTAGTTTTGCTTTTATTTAAAC